>NW_006408726.1:5487237-5510027 GCF_000296735.1 Chrysochloris asiatica
AGTCATCTGCCATGTAAATAACTCTTAGTATACGAACATGTTGGACTCCTATGCCATGAAGCTTGTACTCTGTATATGGATATGTTGGACTCCTCTACCATGAAGCTAACTCTCAGTATATGGACATGTTAGACTCATCTGCTATTTAGATAGTAATCTATATATGACATGTTGGATCACTCTGCCATGTAGCTAGTTCTCAATATGTGGACATGTTGGATTCATCTGCCATGTAGCTAGAACTCTGTATATGGAAACGTTGCACTACTCTACCATGTTGCTAGCTCTCTGTATATGGACATTTTGGATTCGTCTGCCATAAATCTAACTCTTTGTGCATGGATATGATGGACTGATCTGCCATGTAGCTAGCTCTCAGTATATGGACATGTTCAACTCATCTTCCATTTAGCTAGAACTCTATATATTGAAATGTTGCACTACTCTGCCAAGTAGCTATCTCTCTGTATATAGACATTTTGGATTTGTCTGCCATGTAGCTACCTCTCTGTACATGGATATGTTGTACTGATGTGCATTTTGGAAGCTCTCTGTATATGAACATATTGGACTTGTGTTCCATGTAGCTAGCTCTCTGTATATGCACATGTTGGACTCATCAGCCATGTAGCCAGCTCTCTCTGTATGAAAATGTTGGACTCATCTGCCTTATAGCTAGTCCTCTATATGTACACATTTTAGACTTATCTGCCATGTAGTTTACACTACTTTGCGACATAGCTTGTTCTCCATATATGGATATTTTGGAATCGTCTGCAAGTAGCCAGCCCTCTGTGCAGGCATATGTTGAACTGATCTGCCATGTATCTAGCTCTCTGTATATGAACATAATGGAATTTCCTGCCATGTAGCTAGTTCTCTGTATATGGGCATGTTGGACTCATCAGCCATGTAGCCAGATCTCTGTGTATGAACATGTTGGTCTCATCGGCCTTGGAGCTAGTCCTCTATATATACACATTTTGGACTCATCTGCCATGTAGTTTGATCTTTGTATATGAACATATTGGAGTTGTCTGCCTTGTAGCGATTTCTCTGTACTTGGACATGTTGGACTCATCAGCCATGTAGTCAGCTCTGTCTGTATGAACATGTTGACGCATCTGCCTTGTAGCTAGTCTCCTATATATAAACATGTTGGACTTATTTGCCATGTAGTTAACTCTCAGTATTATGACATGTTGGACTCATCTGCCATGTAGCTAGTGCTCTGTATAAGGGGATGATGGTCAATGCTGCCCTGTAGCTAGCTTTCAGTATATGGACACATTAGATGCATCTGCCATGTGGCTAGAACTCTGTATATGGAAATGTTGAATTATTCTGCCATGTAGCTAGCTCTCTGTGTATGGACATCTTGGACTCATCTGCCATGTAGCTAGCTCTCTGTGCATAGATATGTTGGACTGATCTGCTTGTATGTAGCTCTCTTTATATGAACATATTGGACTTGAATGCCATGTAGCTAGCTCTCAGGATATGGACTTGTTGCACTTTTCAGCCATGTAGCCAGCTCTCTGTTTATGAACACATTGGACTCATCTGACTTGTAGCTAGCCCTCTAAATATACACATGTTGGACTAATCTGCCATGTAGCTAACTCTCAGAATATGGACATGATGGACTCATCTGCCTTGTAGCTAGTACTCTGTCTATGGACATGTTGGACTACTTTGCCATAAAGCTAGCTTTCAGTATATGGACACGTTAGACTCATCTGATATGTAGCTAGAACTCTGTATATGGAAAATTTGCACAACTCTGCCATGTAGGTATATCTCTGTATATGGATATTTTGGACTCGTCTACCATGTAGCTTGCTCCCTCTGCATGGATATGTTGGACTGATCTTCCATGTAGGTGTAGCTCTCTGTATATGAACATATTGGACTTGTCTGCCATAAAGCTAGCTCTCTGTATATGGACATGTTGGACTAATCAGCCATGTAGCCAGTTCTCTGTGTATGAACATGTTGGACTCATCTGCCTTGAAGCTAGCACTCTAAATATACACACTTTGGACTCAGGATCGAGCATTGTTTCGTTCTGCTGTGCAGGGGGTCGCTATGAGTCGGTTCCAACTCGATGGCACCTGACAACAACAGCCATGTAGATATCACTCATTATATGGACATGTTGGACTCATCTCCCATGCAGCAAATACTCTATATATGGTCATGTTGGACTACTCTGCCATGAAGCTAACTCTCAGTATATGGACATGTTCGACTCACCTTCCATGTAGCTAGAACTCTGTATATTGAAATGTTGTGTTACTCTGCCACATAGCTAGCGCTCAGTATATAGACATTTTGGACTTCTCTGCCATGTAGCTACCTCTCTGTACATGGATATGTCATACTGATGTGCATTTTGGAAGCTCTCTGTATATGAACATATTGGACTTGTGTGCCATGTAGCTAGCTCTCTGTATATGGAAATGTTGGACTCATCAGCCATGTAGCCAGCTCTCTCTGTATGAAAATGTTGGACTCATCTGCCTTGTAGCTAGTCCTCTATATATACACATGTTGGATTATCTGCCATGTAGTTAACACTACTCTGCCACGTAGCTAGTACTCCGTATATGGATATTTTGAACTCCTCTACCATGTAGCTAGCCCTCTGTGCATGCATATGTTGAACTGATCTGACATGTAT
Source organism: Chrysochloris asiatica (assembly GCF_000296735.1). Taxonomy (NCBI): domain Eukaryota; kingdom Metazoa; phylum Chordata; class Mammalia; order Afrosoricida; family Chrysochloridae; genus Chrysochloris; species Chrysochloris asiatica. The sequence goes on from NW_006408726.1 coordinate 5,489,921, forward strand.
CTAGCTCTCTGTATATAAACATATTGGACTTGTCTGCCATGTAGCTACCTCTCTATATATGGAAATGTTGGTCTCATCAGTTATGTAGCCAAATGTCTGTGTATGAACATGTTGGACTCATCTGTCTTGTAGCTAGCCCTCTAAATATACACATGTTGGACTCATCTGCCATGTAACTAGTACTCAGTACATGGACATGTTGGACTACGCTGCCATGTAACTAGATCTCAGTATATGGACACGTTGGACTCATCTGCCATGTCGCTAGAACTCTGTATATGGAAATATTGCACTTTTCTGCCATGTAGCTAGGTCTCTGTATATGGACATTTTGGCCTTTTCTGAAATATAGGTAGCTCTAATTGTGTGGATATGTTGGCCTGATCTGCCATGTAGATAGCTTTCTGTATATGAACATATTGAACTTGTCGGCCATGTAGCTAGCTCTCTGTATATGGATATGTTGGTCTCATCAGCCATGTAGCCAGCTCTCTCTGTATGAACATTTTGGACTCATGTGCATGGTACCTAATCCTCCATATATACACATGTTGGATTCATCTGAATTTTGCAGCTCACTCTCAGTATATGGACATATTGGATTCATCTGCCATATAGCTTGTACTCTGCATATGGACATGTTAGATTACTCTGCCATGTAGCTAGCTCTCAGTATATGGACACATTGGACTCAACTACCATGTAGTTAGAACTCTGAATATGAAAATGTTGCACTACTCTGCCATGTAGCTAGCTCCCTGTATATGGACATTTTGGACTTGTCTGCAATGTAGCGAGCTCTTTCTATATGGACATGTTGGACTCATCAGCCATGTAGGCAACTATCTCTGTATGAATATGTTGGACTCATCGGCCTTGTAGTTAGTCCTCTATGTATACATATGTTAGACTCATCTGCCATGTAGCTAGTACTCTGTATATAGACATGTTGGACTACTCAACCATGAAGCTAGCTCTCAGTATGGGGACACGTTAGACTCGTCTACCATATAGCTTGAACTCTGTATATGGAAATATTGTACTACAATGCCATGTAGTTATCTCTCTCTATATGGACATTTTGGACTCGTCTGCCATGTAGCTAGCTCTCTCTGTATGGATATGTGGCACTGATCTGCCTTTTGGTATCTCTCAGTATATGAAAATAATGGACTTTTCTGCCATGTAGCAAGGTCCCAGTATACGGAAATGTTGGACTCATCAGCCACGCAGCCAGCTCTCTGTGAAGGAACATGTTGGACTCATCTGGCTTGTAGTTAGCCCTCTAAATATACACATGTTGGACTCAACTGCCATGTAGCTAGTACTCTATATATGGACATGTTGGACTACTCTGCCATGTAGCTAGCTCCCAGTATATGGACACGTTGGACTCATCTGCCATGCAGCTAGAACTCTGTATATGAAATGTTGAATTATTCTGCATTTAGCTAGCTCCCTGTATATGGACATTTTTGACTCGTCTGCCATGTAGCTACCTCTCTGTGATTGGATTTGTTGGACTGATCTGTCATATAGGGAGCTCTCTGTATATGAACATATTGAACTTGTCTTCCACGTTGCTAGCTCTCTGTATACTGACATGTAAGACTCATCAGCCATGTAGCCAGCTCTCTCTATATGGACATGTTGGACTCACCTGCCTTGTAGCTAGTCCTCTATATATACACATGCAGCACTGATTTGCCATGTAGCCAACTCTCAGTATAAGGACATATTGGACTCATCTGTCTTCTAGCTAGTACTCTGTATATGGACTTGTTGGACAACTCTGCCATGTAGCTAGGTCTCAGTATATGGACATGTTGGACTCATCTGCCATATAGCTAGAACTCCGTATATAGAAATGGTGCACTACTCTGCAATGTAGGTAGCTCTCTGTATATGGACATTTTGGACTTGTCTGCCATGTAGCTAGCTCTCTGTGCCTGGATATGTTGGACTGATCTTCCATGCAGGTAGATCTCTGGGTATTAACATATTGGACTTGTCTGCCATGTAACGAGTTCTCTGTATATGGACATGTGCGACTCATCATCCATAGACCCAGCTCTCTCTGTATGAACATGCTGTACTCATCTGACTTGTAGCTAGTGTTATATATATATACACATGTTGGACTTATCTGCCTTGTAGTTAACACTCAGTATATGGATACGTTGGACTCATCTACCATGTAGCTAGTACTTTGTATATCGACATGTTGGACTGCTCTGCCATGTAGCTAGCTCTCAGTATATGGACACATTGAACTCATCTGTCATGTAGCTAGAACTGCCACGTAGCTAGCTCTCTGAATGTGGACATTTTGGACATGACTGCCATGTAGCTAGCTCTCGGTGCATGGATATGTTGGACTGATCTGCCCTGTAGGTAGCTCTCTGTATATGAACATATTGAACTTGTCTACCATGTAGCCAGCTCTCTCTGTATGAACATGTTGGACTCATGTGCCTGGTAGCTAGTCCTCTATATATACACATGTTGGATTCATCTGCCATGTAGCTAACTCTCAGTCTATGGATATATTGGATTCATCTGCCATGTAGCTAGTACTCTTTATATGGGCATGATGGACTACACTGCCCTGTAGCTATCTCTCAATAGATGCACATGTTGGACTTATCAGCCATGTAGACAACTCTCTGTGTATGAACATGTTGGACTCTTCTGCCTAGTAGCTAGTCCTCTAAATATACACAAGTTGGACTCATCTTCCATGTATCTAGTACTCAGTATATGGACATGTTGGACTACGCTGCCATGTAGCTAGCTCTCAGTATATGGACACACTGGACACAACTGCCATGTTACTAGAGCTCTGTATATGGAAATGTTGCATTATTCTGCCATGTAGCTAGCTCTCTGTATATGAACATATTGGACTTGTCTGTCATGTAGCTAGCTCTCAGTAAATTGACATGTTGGACTCATCAGCCATGTATCCATGTAGCCAGCTCTCTATGTATGAACATGTTGGACTCATCAGCCATGTATCCATGTAGCCAGCTCTCTGAGTATGAACATGATGGACTCATCTGACTTGTTGCTAATCCTCTAAATATACACCTGCTGGACTCATCTACCATGTAGCTAACTCTCAGTATATGGACATGATGGACTCATCTGCCTTGTAGCTAGTACTATGTATATGGACATGTTGTCTACTTTGCCATATAGCTAGCTCTCAATATATGGACACGTTGGACTCATCTGCCATGTAGCTAGAACTCTGTATATGAAAATTTTGCACTACTCTGCCATGTAGGTAGCTCTTTTTATATGGACATTTTGGACTCGTCTGCCATGTTGCTTGCTATCTGTGCATGGATATGTTGGGCTGATCTGCCATGTAGGTAGCTCTCTGTATATGAACATATTGGACCTGACTGCCATGTAGCTAGGTCTCTGTATATGTACATGTTGGACTCATCAGCCATGTAGCCAGCTCTCTGTGTATGAACATGCTGGACTCATCTGCCTTTTAGTTAGCCCTCTAAATATAGACTTGTTGGACTCATCTGTCATGTAGCTAACTCACAGTATAGGGACATGTTGGACTCATCTGCCTTGTTGCTAGTCATCTGTATATACACACATTAGACTCATCTGCCATGTAGTTAACTCTCAGCATATGGACATGTTGGACTCATCTTCCATATAGGTAGTACTCTGTATATGGACATGTTGGACTACCCTTCTATGTAACTAGCTCTCAATATATGGACACGTTGGACTCATCTGCTATGTTGCTAGAACTCTTTATACGGAAATGTTGCACTACTCTGCACTGTAGCTAGTACTCTGTATATGGACATGTTGGACTCATCAGCCATGTAGTCAGCTCTCTGTGTATGAGCATGTTGGACTCATCTGACTTGTACCTAGCTCTCTAAATATACACATGTTGGACTTATCTGCCATGTAGCTAACTCTCAGTATATGGACATGTTGAACTCATCTGCCGTGTAGCTGGATCTCTGTGTTTGGAAATGATGCACTAATCTGCCATGAACTATCTCTCTGTATATGGACATTTTGGACTCATCTGCAATATAGCTAGCACTCTGTGCATGGATATGTTGGATTGATCTGCCATGTAGGTAGCTCGCTGTATATGAACATACTGGACTTGTCTGCCATATAGCTAGCTCTCTGTATATTGACGTGTGGGACTCATCAGTCATGTAACCAGCTGTCTCTGTATGAACATTTTGAACTCATCTGCCTTGTAGCTACTCTTCTATATATACACATGTTGGAATCATTTGCCATGTAGCTAACTCTCAGTATATGGACATGTTGGACTCATCTGCCATGTAGCTAAAACTCTATATATGGAAATGTTGAATAACCCAGCCATGTAGCTAGCTCTCTGTATATGGAGATTTTGGATTAGTCTGCCATGTAGCTAGCTTTCTGTGCATGTGTATGTTGGACTAATCTACATACATTATCTAATCTACATACATAATCTACATTTTGGTAGCTCTCTTTATATGAACATATTGGACTCATCTGCCATTTAGCTAACTCTCTGTATATGTTCATGTTGGACTCATAAGCCATGATGCTAGCTCTCTCTGTATGAGGATGTTGGAGTCATCTATCTTGTCCTCTATATATACACACGTTGGACTCATCTGCCATGTAGCTAACTCTAAGCATACTGTCATGTTGGACGCATCTGCCATGTAGTGAGTTCTTGGTATATGGACATGTTGGAGTCCTCTGCCATGAAGCTAGCTCTCTTTATATGGACTTGCCTGTCATGTAGCTAGTTCTTTGTATATGGACATGTTGGACTCATCAGCCATGTAGCCAACTTTCTAAGTATGAACATGTTGGATTCATATGTCTTTTAGCTAGACTTCGCTATATACACATATTGGACTCACCTGCCATGTAGCTATCTCTCAGTATAAGGACACGTAGGACTCATCTTCCATGTAGCTAGTAATCTGTATATGGACATGTTGGAATACTCTGCCATGTAGCTAGCTCTCAGTATATGGATACGTTAGATTAATCTGCCATGTAGCTAGAACTCTGTAGATGGAAATGGTATTTTTGCACTACTCTGCTATGTAGCTAGCTTTCTGTACATGGATATGTGGGACTGATTTGCCATGTATTTAGCTCTCTGTATGTGAACATATGGTACTTGTCTACCACGTAGCTAGCTATCTGTATATGGACATTTAGGACTCACCAGCCACATATTCACCTGTCAATGTATGGACATGTTGGACTCATCTACCTTGTAGCTAGTCCTCTCTATATAGACATGTTGGACTCATTTGACATGTAGCTAACTCAGTATATGGACATGTTAGACTCATCTACCTTATAGCTAGAACTCTGTATATGGAAATGTTGCAACACTCTGCCATGGAGCTAGAACTTTGTATATGGACATTTTGAACTTGTTTGCCATATAGCTAGCTCTCTATGCATGGATATGTTGGACTGATCTGCCATGTAGGTAGCTCCCTCTAAATGTGCATATTGGACTTGTCTGTCATATAACTATCTCTTTATATATGGACATGTTGGACTCATCAGCTTCATAGGCAGCTTTCTCTGTATGGACATGTTGGACTCATCTGCCTTGTAGCTAGTCTTCTATATATACACAAGTTGCTAACTCTCAGTATATTGACATGTTGGACTCATCTGCCATGTAGCTAGCTCTCAGTATATGGACGTGTTGGACTCATCTGCCTTGTAGCTAGTTTTCTATATATACACATGTTGGACTGATCTGCCATATAGCTAACTCTCAGTATATGGACATGTTGGACTCATCTGCCATGTAGCTATTACTCTGTATAAGGACAAGTTGGACTACTCTGCCATGTAGCTAGCTCTCAATATATGGACACGTTGGACTCATCTGCCATGGATCTAGAACTCTGTATATGGAAATGTTACACTACTCTGCCATGTAGATAGCTCTCTGTATATGGACATTTTGAACTCGTCTCCCATGCAGCTAGCTCTCTGTGCAAGGATATGTTGGACTGATCTTCCATGTAGGTAGCTCTCAGTATATGCACATGTTGGACTGATCAGCCACGTTGCCAGATATCTATGTATGGACATGTTGCACTCATCTGCCTTGTATTTAGTCTTCTATATATACACATGTTGGACTCAACTGGAATGTAGCTAACTGTCAGTATAAGGACAAGTTGGACTCATCTGCCATGTAGCTAGTACTCTGTATTTGGACATGGTGGAGTACTCTGACATGTAGCTAGCTGTCAGTATATGGACACATTAGACTCATCTGCCATATTGCTAGAACTCAGTATATGGAAATGTTGCACTAATCTGCCATGTAGCTAGCTCTCTGTGTGTGGATATGTTGGACTGATCTGCCATGTAGGTAGCTCTCTGTATATAAACATATGGAACTTGTCTGCCATGTAGATAGCTCTCTGTGCATGGATAAGTTGGAATGATCTGCCATGTAAGCAGCTCTCTGTATATGAACATATGGGACTCATCGGCCATGTAGCTAGTACTCTGTATATGGAAATGTTGTACTACTCTGCCATGTAGCTAGCTCTTAGTATATGGACATTTTGGACTCGTCTGTCATGTAGCCAGCTCTCTCTGTATGAACATGTTGGAATTATCTGCCTTGTAGCTAGGTCTCTAAATATACACTTGTTGGACTCATCTGGCATGTAAGTAACTCTCAGTATATAGACATGTTTGACTCCTCTGCCATGTAACTAGTACTCTGTATATGGACATGTTGGACTACTCTGCCTTGTAGCTAGATCTCAGTATATGGACACATTTTAGTCTTCTGACATGTAGCTACAACTCTGTATATGGAAATGCTGCACTACTCTACCATGTAGCTAGCTCTCTCTATATGAATATTTTGTACTCGTCTGCAATGTAGCTAGCACTCTCTGCATGGTATGTTGGACTGATCTGCCATGTAGGTAGCTTGTTGTATATGAACATATTGGACTTGTCTGCCATGTAGCCAGCTCCTTGTATATGGACATGTGGGACTCATCAGTCATGTAGCCAGCTCTCTCTGTATGATCATGTTGAACTCATCTGCCTTGTATCTACTCCTTTATATATACACATGTTGGACTCATCTGTCATGTAGCTAACTCTCAGTATAGGGACATGTTGGACTCATCTGCCATGTAGCTAGCTCTCTGTATATGGACACGTTGGACTCATCAGCCATGTAGCCAGCTCTCGATGTATGGACATGTTGCACTCATCTGCCTTGTAGTTAGTCCTCTATATATACACATGTTGGACTCACCTGCCATGTAGCTAACTTGCAGTATATGGACACGATGGACTCATCTGCCATATAGCTGGTACTCTGTATATGAACATGTTGGATTACTGTGCCATGTAGCTAGATCTCTGTATGTGGACATTTTGGACTCGTCTGCCAAGTAGCTTGCTCTCTGTGCATGGATATGTTGGACTCATCTGCCATGTAGGTAGCTCTCTGTATATGAACATATTGGACTTGTCTCCCATGTAGCTAGCTCTCTCTGTATGGACATGGTGGACTCATCAGCCATGTAGCCAGCTCACTCTGTATGAATATGTAGGATTCATCTGCCTTGTAGCTATTCGAAACTCTATACACACATTGGACTCATCTGCAATGTAGCTAACTATCAGTATATGGTCATATTGGACTCATCTGCCATGTAGCTAGTACTCTGTATATGGACATGTTGGACTACTTTGCCATGTAGCTAGCGCTCTATATACTGACATGTTGGAGTCATCAGCCATGTAGCCAATTTTCTCTTTATGAATATATTGGGTCATGTGCCTTTTAGTTAGTCCTCTATATATACACTCTTTGGACTCATTTGTCATGTAGCTAGAACTCTATATATGGAAATGTTGCAATACTCAGCCATGTACCGAGCTCTCTGTATATGGACATTTTGGACTCATCTGCCATGTAGCTAGCTCTCTGTGCATGGATACGTTGGAGTGATCTGCCGTGTAGGTAGCTCTCTGTATATGAACATATCGGGCTTGTCGGCCATGTAGATAGCTCTCTGTATATGCACATGTGGGACTCACCAGTCATATAGCCAGCTCTCTCTTTATGAACATTTTGAACTCATCTGCCTTGTAGCTACTTCTCTATATATACACATGTTGGACTCATCTGTCATATAGCTAACTCTCAGTACAGGGACATGTTGGACTCATCTGCCATGTAGCTAGAACTCTGTATATGGAAAAGTTGCACAACTCAGTCATGTATCTGTCTCTCTGAATATGGACATTTTTTATTCTTCTGCCATGTAGTTAATTATCTGTGCATGGATATGTTGGACTGATCTCCCATGTAGTAACTCTCTCTAAATGAACATATTGGACTTGTCTGTCATGTAGCTAGCTCTCTATATATGGACATATTGGACTCATCAGCCTCATAACAAGCTCTCTCTATATGGACATTTGGACTCATATGCCTTGTAGCTAGTCTTCTATATATTCACATGTTGGACTTACCTGCCATATAGCTAACTCTCAGTATATGGACATGTTGGACTCATCTGCCATGTAGCTAGCTCTCAGTATATGGACATGTTGGAGTCATCTGCCATATAGCTAGAACTCTGCATATGTAAATGTTCCACTACTCTGCCATGTAGATAGCTCTCTGTATATGGACATTTTGGGCTCGACTGCCATGTAGCTAGCTTTCTGTACATGGATATGTTGGACTGATCTGCCATATAGCTAACTCTCAGCATATGGACATGTTGGACTAAACTGCCATGTAGCTAGTTCTCAGTATATAGACATGATGGAGTCATCTGCAATGTATCTAGAACTCTGTATATGGAAATGTTGCACTACTCTGCCGTGTAGCCAGCTCTCTGTATATGGACATTTTGGACTCGTCTGCCATGTAGCTAGCTCTCTTTACATGGATATGTTCGAATGATCTGCCATGTAGTAGCTCTCTGTATGTGAATATATTGGACTTGTCTGCCATGTAGCTAGCTCTCTGTTTATGGACATTTTGGACTCATCAGTTATGTAGGCAGTTCTATATGTATTGACATGATGCACTCATCTGCCTTGTAGTTAGTCCTCTATATATACACATGTTGGAGTTACCGTCCATGTAGTTAACTCTCAGGTTATGGACATGTTGGACTCATCTGCCATGTAGCTAATACTCTGTAAATGGACATGTTGGACTACTCAGCCATGTAGCTAGATCTCAGCATTTTACTCATCTCAGCGTATTACTCAGCGTTTTACTCATCTGCCATGTAGCTAGAACTCTGTATATGGAAATGTTGCACTACTCAGCCATGTAGCAAGCTCTCTGTATGTGGACAATTTGGACTCGTCTGCCATGTAGCTAGCTCTCTGTGCATGGATATGTTGGAGTGATCTGTCCTGTAGGTAGCTCTCTGTATATTAACATATCGGGCTTGTCGGCCATGTAGATAGCTCTCTGTATATGCACATGTGGGACTCACCAGTCATATAGCCAGCTCTCTCTTTATGAACATTTTGAACTCATCTGCCTTGTAGCTAGTACTCTGCAAATGGACATGTTGGACTACTCAGCCATGTAGCTAGATCTCAGCATATTATTCATCTCAGCGTATTACTCAGCATTTTACTCATCTGCCATGTAGCTAGAACTCTGTATATGGAAATGTTGCACTACTCAGCAATGTAGCAAGCGCTCTGTATGTGGACAATTTGGACTCGTCTGCCATGAAGTTTGCTCTCTGTACATGGATATGCTGGACTGAATTGCCATGTAGGTAGCTCTCTGTATATGACCATATTGGACTTGTCTCCCATGTAGCTAGCTCTCTCTATATGGACATGTTGGACTCATCAGCCATGTAGTCAGCTCTCTCTGTATGAACATGTTGGATTCATCTATCTTGTAGCTAGTCTTCTATATGAATACATATTGGACTCATCTGCCATGAAGCTAACTCTCGGTGTATGGTCATGTTGGACTCATCTGCCATGTAGCTTATATTCTGTATATGGACGTGTTGGATTCATCAGCCATGAAGCCAGCTATGTCTGTATTAACATGTGGGATTCATGTGCCTTTTGGTTAGTCATCTATATGTACACATATTGGAGTCACCTGCCATGTAGCTAACTCTCAGTATAAGAACGTGTTGGACTCATCTGCCATATAGCTAGTAGTCTCTATATGGACATGTTGGACTACTCTGCCATGTAGCTAGCTCACAGTGTATGGACATATTGGACTCATCTTCCATGTAGCTAGAACTCAGTATATGGAAATGTTGAACAACTCTGCCAAGAAGCTAGCTCCCTGTATGTGTATATGTTGGACTAATCTGCCATGTAGTTAGCTCTCTGTATATGGACTTGCCTGACATGTAACTAGCTCTCTGTATATGGACATGTTGGACTCATCAGCTATGTAGCCAGCTCTCTCTTATGAACATGTGGGATTCATGTGCCTTTTAGATGGTCGTCTATATGTACACATATTGGACTCATCTGCCATGTAGCTAGTACTCTGTATATGGTCATGTTGGTCTACTCTGACATGTAGCTAGCTCACACTTATATGGACATGTTGGACTCATCTGCCATGTAGCTAGAACTCAGTATATGGAAATGTCACACCATTCTGCCATGTAGCTAGATCTCTGTATATGGGCATTTTGGTCTCGTTTGCCTTGTAGCTAGCTCTCTGTGCATGGATATGTTGCACTGATCTCCCATGTAGGTAGCTCTCTGCAAATGAACATATTGGATTTGACTGCCCTATAGCTAGCTCTCTGTATATGGACATGTTGGACTCATCAGCCATATATCCAGCTCTCTCTGTATGGATATGTTGGAATCATCTACCTTGTAGCTAGTCCTCTATATATACACATGTTGGACTCATCTGCCATGTAGCTAACTCTCAGTATAAGTACACGTTGGACTCATCTGCCATGTAGCTAGTACTCTGTATATGGTCATGTTGGACTACTCTGCCATGTACCTAGCTCCTAGTATATGGACAAGTTGGACTCATCTGCCATGTAGCTAGCTCTCAATATATAGACATGTTGGACTCATCTGCCATGGATCTAGGATTCTGTATATGGAAATGCTACACTACTCTGCCATGTAGCTAGCTCTCTGTATATGTACATTTTGGACTTGTCTCCCATGCAGCTAGCTCACTGTACACGGATTTGTTGGACTGATCTGTCATGTAGGTAGCTCTCTGTATATGAACATATTGTATTAGTCTGCCATATAGATAGCTCTCAGTACATGCACATGTTTGACTCATCAGCCATGTAGCCAGCTCTATATGTATGGACATGTTGCAGTAATCTGCCTTGTAGTTACTCCTCTATATATACACATGCTTGACTCATCTGTAATGTAGCTAACTCTCAGTATATGGACACGTTGTACACATCTGCCAAGTAGCTAGTAATCTGTATTAGGAAATGTTGGACTTCTCTTCCATGTAGGTAGCTCTCGGTATATGGACAAGTTGGACTCATCTGCCATGTAGCTAAAACTCTGTATATGGACATTTTGGACTCGTTTGCCATGTAGCTAGCTCTCTGTGCATGGATATGTTGGAATGATCTGCCATGTAGTAACTCTATGTATATGAACATATTGGACTTGTCTGCCATGTAGCTAGCTCTCTGTATATGGAATTGTTGGACTTATGAGCCTTGTATCCAGCTCACTCTGAATGAACATGTTGGAGTCATCTGCCTTGTAGCTAGTCCTCTATATATAAACACGTTGGACTCATCTGCCATGTAGTTAACTCTCAGTATATGGTCACGTTGGACTAATCTTCCATGTAGCTATTACTCTGTATATGGACATGTTGGACTACTCTGCCATGTAGCAAGCTCTCTGTATATGGACTTGCCCGCCATGTAGCTAGTTCTCTGTATATGGTCATGTTGGAATCATCAGCCATGTAGCCAGCTCTCTCTGTATGAACATGTTGGATTCATGTGTCTTTTAGTTAGTCCTCTATATGTACACATATTTGCCTCATCTGCCCTGTAGCTAACTCTCAGCATAAGGACACGTTGGAAGCATCTGCCATGTACCTAGTGCTGAGTATATGGACATGTTGGACTACTCTGCCATGTAGCTAGCTCTCTGTATATGGACATATTGGATTAATCTGACATGTAGCTAGCTCGCTGTATATGTATATGTTGGACTGATCTGCTATGTAGTTAGCTCTCTGTATATGAACATGTGTGACTTGTCTGCCATGTAGCTAGCTCTCTGTATATGGTAATGTTGGACTCATCAGCCATGTATCCTCCTCACTCTGTAGGGACATGTTGGACTCATCTGCTTTGTAGCTAGTCCTCTATATATGCTCATATTGGACTCTTCTTTCATGTAGCTAACTCTCAGTATATGGACATGTTGGACTCATCTGCCATGTAGCTAGAACTCTGTGTATGGAAATGTTGGAACATTCTGCCATAAAGCTAGCTCTCTGTATATGGACATTTTGCACTCGTTTGCCATGTAGCTGGCTCTCTGTGCATGGATATGTTGCACTGATCTGCCATGTAGGTAGCTCTCCTTAAATGAACATATTGGACTCATCTGCCTTGTAGCTAGTCCCCTATTTACACACATATTGGACTACTCTGCCATGTAGCTAGCTCTCTGTATATGGATATTTTGGACTGGTCTCCCCTGCAGCTAGCTCCCTATGCATGGATATGTTGGAGTGATCTGCCATGTAGGTAGCTCTCTGTTTATGAACATATTAGACATGTCTGCCATGTAGCTAGCTCTCTGTATATGCACATGTGGGACTCATCAGCCATGTAACCAGCTCTCTATGCATGGACATTTTGCACTCATCTGCCTTGTAGTTAATCCTCTATATACACACATGTTGGAATTACCTGCCATGTAGCTAACTCTCAGTTTATGGACATGTTGGACTCATCTGCCATGTAGCTAGTACTCTGTATAAGGACATGTTGGACTACTCTGTCATGTAGCTAGCTCTCATTATATGGACATGTTGGACTCATCTGCCAGGGATCTAGGACACTGTATATGGAAATGTTGCACTATTCTGCGATGTAGCTTGATCTCTTCATATGGACATTTTGGAATCATCTCCCATGCAGCTAGCTCTCTGTGCAAGAATATGTTGGACTTATCTTCCATGTCAGTAGCTCTCTGTATAGGAACATATTGGACTAGTATGCCATATAGGTAGCTCTCTGTATATGCACATGTTGGACTCATCAGCCACGTAGCCAGCTCTCTATGTATGGACATGTTGCACTCATCTGCCTTGTAGTTAATCCTCTCTATATACACATGTTGGACTCATCTGGCATATAGCTAACTCTCAGTATAAGAACACGTTGGACTCATCTGCCGAGTAGCTAGTACTCCCTATATGGAAATGTTGCACTACTCTGCCATGTAGCTAGCTCTCTGTATTTGGAAATTTTGGTCTCATCTGCCATGTAACCAGCTCTCTTTGTATGGATATATTGGACTTATAGGCCATGTTGGTAGCTCTCTGTGTATGAACATATTGAACTTGTCTGCCATGTAGCTAGCTCTCTGTATATGAACATGTGGGACTCATCAGCAATGGAGCCAGGCCTCTGTGTAATAACATGTTGGACTCATCTGCCTTGTAGCTAGCTCTCTAAATATTCACATGTTGGATTCATCTGCTATGTAGCTAGTACTCTGTGTATGGACATGTTGGACTACTCTGCCTTGTAACTTGCTCTCAGTATATGGACACTCTTTACTCTTTTGACATGTAGCTAGAACTCAGTAAATGGAAATGTTGCACTTACTGTCATGTAGCTAGCTCTCTGTATATGGACATTTTGGACTCATCTGCAATGTAGCTAGCACTTTGTGCATGGATATGTTGGACTGATCTGCCATGTATGTAGCTCGCTGTATATCAACATATTGGACTTGTCTGCCATGTAGTTTGCTCTCTGTATATGGACATGTGGAACTCATTAGCTAGCTCTCTGTATATGGATACTTTGGTCTCATCTGACATGTAGCTAGCTCTCTGCGCATGGGTATGTTGGACTGATCTGCCATGTAGATAGTTCCCTGTGTATGAACATATGGGTCTTGTCTGCCATGTAGCTAGCTCTCTTTATATGGACATGTGGGACTCATCAGCCATGTAGTCAGCTCTCTCTGTATGAACATGTTGAACTCATCTGCCTTGTAGCTACTCCTCTATATATACACATGTTGGACTCATCTGTCATGTAACTAACTCTCAGTAGAGGGACATGTTTGACACATCTGCCATGTAGCTAAAACTCTATATATGGAAATGTTGTAATACTCAGACATGTAGTTATCTCTCTGTATATGGAAATTTTGGACTCATCTGCCATTTAACTTGTTCTCTGTGCATGGATATTTGGACTGATCTGCCATGTAGTAACTCTCTGTATATGAACATATTGGACCTGTCTGCCATGTAGCTTGCTCTATGTATATGGACATGTGGGAATCAACAGTCATGTACACAGTTCTTTCTATATGAAAATTTTGGACTCATCTGCCTATTAGCTACTATTCTGTGTCTATATATATACACAAGTTGGACTCATCTGCCATGTAGCTAGAACTCTGTATATGGACATGTGCCAATACTCAGCCATGTAGCTAACTCTCTGTATGTGGACATTTTGGACTCATCTGCCATGAATCTTGCTCTCAGTGCATGTATATGTTGAATTGATCTGTCATGTAGGTAGCTTTATGTATATGAACATATGGGACTTGTCTGCCATGTAGCTTGTTCTTGCTATATGGACATGTTGGACACATCTGCCTTGTAACTATTCCTCTATAAATACACATGTTTGACTCATCTGCCATGTAGCTCACTCTCAGTATATGGACATGTTGGACTCATCTGCCATGTAGCTAGTACTCTGTATCGGAACGTGTTGAACTACACTGTCATGTATTTAACTCTCACTATATGGACATGTATGACTCATCTGCCATGGATCTAGAATTCTGTAAATGAACATGTTGGACTACTCTGCCATGTAGCTATCTCTAAGTATATGTACACGTTGGACTCATCTGATATGTAGCTAGAACTCTATGTATGGAAATGTTGCACCAATCTGACATTTAGCTAGTTCTCTGTATATGGACATTTTGGACTCGTCTGCCATGTAGTTAGCTCTCTGTGCATTGATATGTTGTACTGATAAGGCATGTAGGTAGCTCTCCCTATATGAACCTATTGGACTTGTCTGCCATGTAGCTAGCTCTCTGTATATGCACAGGATGGACTCATAAGCCATGTAGCCGGCTCTCTCAGTATGGACATGATGGACACATCTGCCTTGTAGCTTTTCCTCTTTATATACACGTGTTGGACTCATCTGCCATGTAGATAACTCTCAGTATATGGACATGTTGGACTCATCTGCCATATAGCCAGAACTCTTTATATGGAAATGTTTCACCATTCTGACATGCAGCATGCTCTCTGTATATGGACATTTTGGATATATCTGCCATGCAGCTAGCTTTCTGTGCATGGATGTTGGACTAATCTATATATACACATGTTGGACTCCTCTGCCATGTAACTAACTCTCAGTATAGGAACATGATGGACTCATCTGCCATGTAGCTAGTATTCTGTATATGGTCATGTTGGACTACTCTGCCATGTAGCTAGTTCTCAGAATATAGACACTTTGGTCTCATCTGCCATGTAGCTAGAACACTGTATATGGAAATGTTGCACTACTCTGCCATGTAGCTAGCTCCCTGTATATGGATATTTTGGACTCGTCCATCATGTTGCTAGCTCTCTGATAATGGATATGTTGGGCTGATCTGCCATGTAGTTAGCTCTCTGTATATGAATATGTTGAACTTGTCTGCATCGTAGCAAGTACTCTTTATGTAGACAAGTTGGAGTACTCTGACATGTAGCTAGCTCTCACTATATGGACACATTGGACTAATATTCCATGGAGCTAGAACTCTGTATATGGACATGTTGGACTATTCTGCCTTGTTACTTGCTCTCAGTATATGGACACTATTTACTCTTTTGACATTTAGCTAGAACTGTGTATATGGAAATGTTGCACTTACTCTGTCATGTAGCTAGATCTCTGTATATGGACATTTTGGACTCATCTGCAATGTAGCTAGCACTCTGTGCATGGATATGTTGGACTGATCTGCCATGTAGTTAGCTCTCTGTATATGAACATATTGAACTTGTCTGCATTGTAGCAAGTACACTTTATGTGGACATGTTGGAGTACTCTGCCATGTAGCTAGCTCTCACTATATGGACACGTTGGACTCATCTGCCATGTATCTAGTACTCTGTATATGGACATGTTGGACTATTCTGCCATGTAGCTAGCTCTCAGTATATGGACATGTTGGACTCATCTGCCATTTAGCTAGTACTCTTTATATGGACATGTTGGACTACTCTGCCATGTAGCTAGGTCTCAGTATAGGGACACGTTGGATTCATCTACCATGTAGCTAGAACTCTGTATATGGACATGTGGAAGCACTCGGCCATGCAGCTAGCTCTAAGTATATGGACATTTTTGATTTGTCTGCCATGTAGCTACCTCTCTGTGCATAGATATGTTGGACTGATCTGTCATGTGGGTAGCTCTCTGTATTTGAACATATTGGACTTCTCTGGCATGTAGCTACCTCTCTGTATATGCACATGATGGACTCATCAGCAATGTATCCAGCTCTCTAAATATGGACACAATGGTCTGATCTGCCGATAGTTAGTCCTCTATATATACACATGTTGGACTCCTCTGCCATGTAGCTAACTCTCAGAATAGGAACATGATAGACTCATCTGCCATGCAGCTAGTCCTCTATATACACACATGTTGGACTCATCTGCCATTTAGCTTACTCTCAGTATATGGACATGTTGGACTCATCTGACTTCTATCTATTACTCTGTATATGGACATGTTGGACTATTCTGCCATGTAGCTAACTCTCAGTATATGAACATGTTGATCTCATCTGCCATGTAGCTAGAACTCTGTATATGGAAATGTTGCAATAGTCTGCCATGCAGATAGCTCTCTTTATATGGATATTTTGGACTCGTCTGCCATGTAGCTTGCTCTCTGTGCATGGATGTTTGACTGATCTCTCATGTAGATAGCTCTCTGTATATGAACATATGGGACTTGTTTGTCATTTAGCTAATTCTCGCTATATGGACATGTTGGAATCATCAGCCATGCAGCCAGCTCTCTCTGTATAAACATGTTGGAATCATCTGCCTTGTAGATTTTCCTCTATATACACACATGTTGGATTCATCTGCCATGTAGCTAACTCTCAGTATATGGACATGTTAGACTCATCTTATTTCTTGCTAGTCCTCCGTATATGGACATGTTGGACTATTCTGCCATGAAGCTAGCTCTCAGTACATGGACACGTTGGTCTCATCTGTCATGTAGCTAGAACTTTGTATATGGAAATGTTGCACTAACCTGACATGTAGCTAGCTCTCTGTATATTGACAGTTTGGACTCGTCTGCCATGTAGCTTGCTCTCTGTGCATGGATATGTTGGACTGATCTGTCAGGTAGGTAGCTCTCTGTACATGGACATATGTGACTTGTCTGCCATGTAGCTAGTTCTCACTATATGGTCATGTTGGACTCATCAGCCATGTAGCCAGTTCTCTCTGTATGGACATGTTGGACACATCTGCCTTGTACCTAGTCCTCTATATATACACATGTTGGACTACTCTGCCATGTAGCCAACTCTCAGTATATGGACATGTTGGACTCATCTGCCATGTAGCTAGTACTCTGTATGTGGGCATGTTGGACTACTCTGCCATGTAGCTAGCTCTCACCATATGGACACGTTGGACTCATCTTCCAGGGATCTAGAACTTTGTACATGGACATGTTGGACTCTTCTGCCATGTAACTAGCTCTCAGTATATGGACACGTTGAACTCATCTGCCTTATAGCTAATACTCTGTATATGGACATGTTGAACTACTCTGCCATGTAGCTAGCTCTCAATATGTGGACATGTTGGACTCATCTGCCATTTAGCTAGTTCTCTGTATATGGATATTTTGGACCCATCTGTCATATAGCTAGCTCTCTTTATATGCACATTTTGGAATTGTCTGCCATGTAGCTTGCTCTCTGTGCACAGATATGTTGGCCTGATTTATCATGTAGGTAGCTCTGTGTATATGAATATATGTGACTTGTCTGCCATGAAGCTTGTTCTCGCTATATGGTCATGTTGGACTCATCAGCCATGTAGCCATCTCTTTCTGTTTGGACATGTTAGACACAGCTGCCTTTTAGCTACTCCTCTATATATACACATATTGGACTCATCTGCCATGTAGCTAACTCTCAGTATATGGACATGTTGGACTCATCTGCCATGCAGCTAGTACTCTGTATGTGGACATGTTGGACTACTCTGCCATGTAGCTAGCTTTCTGTATATGGATATTTTGGACTCATCTGACATGTAGCTAGCTTTCTGTATATGCACATTTTGGAGTCATCGGCGATGTAGCTTGCTCTCTGTGCATGGATATGTCAGACTGATTTGTCATGTAGGTAGCTCTCTGTATATTAACATTTTGGACTCGTCTGCCATGTAGCTAGCTATCTTTGCATGGATATGTTGGACTTATCTGACATGTAGCTAGCTCTCAGTATATGGACACATTGGACTCATCTGCCATGTAGCTAGAACTCTGTATATGGAAAAGTTTCACTACTATACCATGTAGCTAGCTCTTCGTATATGGACATTTTGGACTCGTCTGTCATGTAGCTAGCTCTCTGTGCATGGATATGTTGGACTGATCTGCCCTGTAGGTAGCTATCTATATATGAACATATTGGACTGGTCTGTCATTTAGCTAGCTCTCAGTATATGGACATTTTGGAATCATCAGCCATGTAGCCAGCTCTCTCTGTATGAACATATTGGATTCATCTGCTTTGTAGCTAGCACTCTAAATATACACATGTTTGACTCATCTGCCATGTTGCTAACTCTCAGTATATGGACATGTTATTATCATCTACCATGTAGCTAGTACTCTTTATATGGATATGTTGAACTACTCTGCCATGTATCTAGCTCTCTGTGCATGGATATGTAAGACTCATTTTCCTTGTAGTTAGTCCTCTAAATATACACATGTTAGACTCATATGCCATGTAGCTAATTCTCAGTATATGAACATGTTGGACTCATCTGCCATGTAGCTAGTACTCTATATATGGACATGTTGGGCTAATCTGTCATGTAGCTAGCTCTTTGTATATGGACATGTGGGAATCATCTGCCAAGTAGCTAGAATTCTGTAGATGGAAATGTTTCTCTACTCTGCCATGTAGCTAGCTCTTTGTATATGAGCATGTTGGACTCATCAGCCATGTAAACAGCTCTCTCTGTATGAACATGTTGGACTCATCTGCTTTGTAGCTAGCGCTCTAAATATACATATTTTGGACTCATCTGCCATGTTGCTAACTCTCAGTATATGGACATGTTGGATTCATCTGCCATGTAGCGAGTTCTCTGTATATGGACATGTTGAACTACTCTTCCATATATCTAGCTCTATGTGCATAGATATGTCGGAATCATCTGCCTTGTAGTTAGCCCTCTAAATGTACACATGTTGGACTCATCTGCCTTGTAGCTAAGTCTCAGTATATGAACATGTTGGACTCATCTGCCATGTAGCTAGTACTCTATATATGGACATGTTGGACTAGTCTTTCATGTAGCTAGCTCTCTGTATATGGTCACGTTGGACTCATCTGCCACATAGCTAGAACTCTGTAGATGGAAATGTTTCTCTACTCTGCCTTGTAGCTAGCTCTCTATTTGGACATTTTGGACTAACTGCCTTGTAGTTAGTTCTCTGTGCATGGATATGTTGGACTGATCTCCCATATAGGTAGCTCTCTGTATATGAACATATTG
>NW_006408726.1:5510127-5511766 GCF_000296735.1 Chrysochloris asiatica
TCTCTGTGCATGGATATGTTGGACTGATCTCCCATATAGGTAGCTCTCTGTATATGAACATATTGGACTTGTCTGTCATGTAGCTTGCTCTCTGTATATGGACATGTTGGACTCATTAGCCATGTAGACAGCTCTCTCTGTATGAACATATTGGAATTATCTGACTTGCAGATAGTCCTCTAAATATACACATGTTGGACTCATTTGCCATGTTGCTAACTCTCAGTATATGGACATATTGGAGTCACCTGCCATGTAGCTAGTAATCTATATAAGCACATGTAAGATTACTCTGACATAAGGCTAGCTATCAGTATATGGACAGGTTGGACTCATCTGCCATGTAGTTAGAACTCTGTATATGGAAATGTTGCACTTACTCTGCCATTTAACTAGCTCTCTCTATAAGGATATTTTGGTCTCGTCTTCCATATATCTAGCTCTCTGTGCTTGGATATGTTCTACTGATCTGCTATGTAGGTAGCTCTCTGTATATGAACATATTGGACTTGTCTGCCTTGTAGCTAGCTTTCTGTATATGGACATGTTGGACTCATTAGCCATGTAGACAGCTCTCTAGGTATGAACATGTTGGATTCATCTTCCTTGTAGCTAGCACTGTAAATATACACATTTTGGGCTTATCTGCCATTTTGGTAAATCTCAGTATATTGATATGTTGGACTCATCTGCCATTTAGCTAGTACTGTGTAGATGGAAATGTTGCACTACTCTGCCATTTAGTTCGGTTTCTGTATATGGACATTTTGACTCATCTGCAATGAAGCTAGCTTTCTGTGCATGGATATGTTGGAGTGATCGGCCATGTAGGTAGCGCTCTGTATATAAACATATTGGACTTAGTTGCCATGTAAGTAGCTCTCTGTATATGGGCATGTTGGACTCATCAGTCATGAAGTCAGCTATCTCTGTATGCACATGTTGGACTCATCTGCCTTGGAGCAAGATCTCTATATATACAAATGTTGGACTCATATGCATTTTGTAGCTAACTCTCAGTATATGGACATGATGGACTCATCTGCCATGTAGCTAGTACTCTGTATATGGATATGTTGGACTACTCTCCCATGTAGCTAGCTCTCAGTATATGGACATGTTGGAATCATCAGTCATGTAGCCAGCTCTCTATGGATGAATATATTGGACTCAACTTTCTTGTAGATAGCTCTCTAAATATACACATTTTGGACTCATCTGTCATGTTGCTAACTCTCATTATATGGACATGTTGGACTCATATGACATGTAGCTAGCACTCTGTGTATGAACATGTAGAACTCCTCTGCCATGTAGGTAGCTGTCAGTATATGGACTCTTTGGACTCATCTTCCATGAAGCCAGAACTCTGTACATGGATATGTTGGAATAATATGCCATGTAGGTAGCTCTCTGTATATGAACATATTGTACTTGTTTACCATGTAGCTAGGTCTCTGTATATGGACATGCTGGACTCATCAGTCATGTAGTCTGCTCTCTCTGTATGAACATTTTGGAATCATCTAACTTGTAGCAAGTCCTCTATATATACACATGTTGGACTCATCTTCATTTTGTAGCTAACTCTCAGTATATGGACATGTTGGACTCATCTGCCATGTAGATAGTACTCTTT
>NW_006408726.1:5512186-5514742 GCF_000296735.1 Chrysochloris asiatica
TGGACTTGTCTGCCATGTAGCTAGATCTTTGTATATAGACATGTTGGACTCATCAGTCATGTAGACAGCTCTCTTTGTATGAACATTTTTGACTCATCTGCAAAGTAGCAAGTCCTATATATATATACATGTTGAAATCACCTGCATTTTGTTGCTAACACTCAGTATATGGACATGTTGGACTCATCTGCCATGTAGCTAGTACTCTCTATATGGACATGTTGGACTACTCTGACATTTAGCTAGCTCACCGTACATGTAGGACTCATCTGCCATGAAGCTAGAACTCTGTATATGGAAATGTTGCACTACTCTGCCATGTAGCTAGCTTTCTGTGCATGGATATGTGGGTTGATCTGCCATGTAGGTAGCTCTCTGTATATGAACATATTGGACTTGTCTTCCATGTAGTTAGCTGTCAGTATATCTGCATGTTGGAATCATCAGCCATGTAGCCAGCTCTCTGTGTATGAACATGTTGGACTCCTCTGCCTTGCAGCTAGCCCTCTAAATATACACGTTTGACTCATCTGCCATGTTGCTAACTGTCAGTATATGGACATGTTGTTCTCATCTGTCATGTAGCTAGTACTCTTTATATGGACATGTTGGACTACTCTGCCATGTAGCTAGCTCTCAGTATATGGACACATTGGACTCATCTGCCATGTAGCTAGAACTTTGTATATGGAAATGTTGCACTTACTTCATCATTTAGCTTGGTCTCTGTATATGAACATATTGGACTTCTCTGTCATGTAGCTAGCTCTCTGTATATGGACATGTTGGACTCATTAGCCATGTAGAGAGATTTCTTTGTATGAACATGTTGGACTCATCGGCCTTGTAGCTAGCACTCTAAAAATACACATGTTGGATTCAACTGCCAATTTGCTAACTCTCAGTATATGGTCATGTTGGACTCATCTGCAATGTAGCTTGTACTCTGTATATGGACATGTTGGACTACTCTGCCATGTATGCAGCTCTCTGTGCATGGATATGTTGGCCTGATCTGCCATGTAGGGAGCTCTCTGTATAAGAACATATTGGACATGTCTGCCATGTAGATAGCTCTCTGTATATGGACATGTGGAAATACTCTGCCAGGTAGCTAGCTCTCAGTATATGGACACCTTGGACTCATCTGCGATGTAGCTATAACTCTTTGGATGGAAATGTTGTACTGCCATGTAGCTAGCTCTCTGTATATGGACATTTTGGACTCGTCTGTCATGTATCTAGTACTCTGTATATGGATATGTTTGAATACTCTGCCATGTAGCGAGCTCTCAATATATGGTCATGTTGGATTCATCTGCAATGTAGCTAGAACTCTGTATATGGAAAAGTTGCACTACTCTGCCATGTAGCTATCTCTCTGTATATGGACATTTTGGACTCGTCTGTCATGTAGCTAGCTCTCTGTGCATGGATATGTTGGAATGATCTGCCACGTAGGTACCTCTCTGTATATGAACATATTGGACTTATCTGACATGTAGCTAGCTCTCAGTATATGGACAAGTAGGAATCCTCAACCAAATTGCCAGCTCTCTGTGTATGAACACATTGGACTCATCTGCCTTGTAGCTAGCCCTCTATATATACACTTGTTGGACTCATCTGCCATGTTGCTAACTCTCAGTATATGGACATGTAGGACTCATTTGTCATGTAGCTAGTACTCTGTATATGGACATGTTGGACTACTCTGCCATGTAGCTAGATCTCTGTATACGAACACGTTAGACTCATCTGCCATGTTGCTAGAAATCTGTATATGGAAATGTTGCACTTACTCTGCCATGTAGCTAGCTCTCTTTACATGGACATTTTGGACTCGTCTGCCATGTAACTAGCTCTCTAAGCATGGATATATTAGACTGATCTGACATGTATTTATGTCTCTGTATATGAAAATATTGGACTTGTCTGCCATGTAGCTAGCTCTCTGTATATGGACATGTTGGACTCATCAGCCATGTAGCCCACTATCTCTGTATGAACATTTTGGACACATCTGCCTTATTGCAAGTTCTCTGTATATATACATGTTGGACTCATCTGCATTTTGTATCTAACTCTCAGTATATGGACATGTTGTCCACATCTGCCATGTAGCTAGTACTCTGTACATGGACATTTTGGACTACTCTGACATGCAGCTAGCTTTCACGTTTGACTCATCTGCCATGTAGCTAGAACTCTGTATATGAAAATGTTGCACTATTCTGCCATATAGTTAGCTCTCTGTATATGCACATTTGGGACTCTTCTGCCATGTAGGTAGTACTCTGTATATTGACATTTTAGACCATTCTGCCATGTAACTAGCTCTCAGTATATGGACACGTTGGACTCATCTGCCATGTAGCTAGAACTCTGTAGATGGAAATGTTGCACTTACTCTGCCATGTATCTAGTTCTCTGTTATATACTTTTTGGACTCGTCTTCCGTGCAGCTAGCTCTCTGTGCATGGATATGTTGGACTGATCTGCCATGTAGGTAGCTCTCTGTATATGAACATATTGGACTTGTCTGCCATGTAGCTA
>NW_006408726.1:5515222-5520518 GCF_000296735.1 Chrysochloris asiatica
CATGGATATGTTGGACTGATGTGCCCTGTAGGTGGCTCTCTGTATATGAACATATTGGACTTTTCTGCCATGTAGCTAGCTCTCAGTATATGGACACGTTGGAATCATCAGCCATGTACCCAACTCTCTGTGTATGAACATATTGGAAACATCTGCCTTGTAGCTAGCCCTTTAAATATACACATGTTGGACTCATTTGCCATGTTGCTAACTCTCAGTATATGGACATGTTGAACTCTTCTGCAAGTAGCTAGTAATCTGTATATGGACATGTTGGTCTAATCTACCATGTAGCTAGCTCTCAGTATATGGACACGTTGGAGTTATCTGCCATGTAGCTAGAACTCTGTATATGGAAATGTTGCACTTACGCTGCCATTTAGCTAGCTGTCTGTATGTGGACATTTTGGTCTCTTCTTTCATGTGTATGGTTTTGATGGACTGATCTACCACGTAGGTAACTCTCTGTATATTTACATATTGGACTTTTCTGCCATGTAGCTAGCTCTCTGTATATGGACGTGTTGGAATCATTAGCCATGTAGACAGCACTCTCTGTATGAACAAGTTGGACACATCTGCCTTGTAGCTAGCACTCTAAATATACACATGTTGAACTCATCTGCCATTTTGGTAACTCTCAGTATATGGACATGTTGGACTCATCTGCCATGTATCTTGTACTCTGTATATAGACATGTAGGACTACTCTGACATGTATGTAGCTCTCCGTGCATGGATATGTTGGACTGATCTGCCATGTAGGTAGTTCTCTGTATATGAACATATTGGGCTTTTCTGCCATGTAGCTAACTCTCTGTATATGGACATGTTGGACTACTCTTCCATGTAGCTAGCTCTCAGTATATATCGACATCTTGGACTCATCTGCCATATAGCTAGAACTCTGTAGATGGAAATTTTGCACTACTCTGCCATGGAGCTATCTCTCTGTATACGGACATTTTGGACTCGTCTGGCATGTAACTAGTACACTGTATATGGATATGTTGGATTACTTTGCCCTGTAGCTATTTTTCTGTATATGGACACTGTGGACTCATCTGCCATGTAGCTAGATCTCTGTACATGGATATGTTGGACTCATCTGCTATGTAGGTAGCTTTCTGTGTATGAACATATTGGACTGGTCTGCCATGTAGCTAGCTCTGTGTATATGAATGTTTTGGACTCATCTACCATATAGTTCTGTCTCTGTGTATGGATATGTTGGACTGATCTGCTAATATGAATGTAGCTCTCTGTATGTGAACATATTGGACTGGTCTGCCATGCATCTAGCTCTCTGTATATGGACATGTTGGACTCATCAGCCATGTAGTCATCTCTCTCTATGAACATATTGGAATCATGTGCCTTGGAGCTAGAACTCTAAATATACACATGGTGGACTTATCTGCCATGTTGCTACCCCTCAGTATATGGACATGTTGGACTCTTCTGCCGTTTAGGTAGTACTCTGTATATGGACAAGTTAGAACACTCTGACATGTATCTAGCTCTCAGTATATGGACACGTTGGACTCGTCTGCCATGTTGCTAGAACTTTGTATATTGAAATGTTGCACTGCTCTGCTTTGTAGCTAGCTCTCAGTATATTGACACTGTGGACTTATCTGCCATGTAGCTAGAACTCTTTAGATGGAAATGTTGCACGTACTCCGTCATGTATCTAGCTCTCTGTAAAATGGGCATTTTGTACTCGTCTGCCATGTAGCTCGTACTCTGTATATGGACATGGGAGACAACTCTCCCATTGTTCTAGCTCTCTGTGCGTGGATATGTTGGACTGATCTGCCATGTAGGTAGCTATCTGAATATGAACATATTGGACTTGTCTGCTATTTAAGTAGCTCTCTATATATGGTCATGTTAGACTCATCAGTCATGCTATAAGCTCTCTCTCTATGAACTTGTTGGACTCATCTGCCTTGAAGCAAGTCCTGTATATATACACATGTTGAACTCTTATGTATTTTGTAGCTAAGTCTCAGGATATGTACATGTTAGACTCAACTGCCATGTAGCTAGTACACTGTATATGGATATATTGTACTACTCTGCCATGTAGCTAGCTCTTAGTACATGGACATATTGGACTCATCTGCCAGTCGCTAGAACTCTGTGTATGGAAATTTTGCACTACTCTGCCATGTAGCTAGCTCTATGTATATGGACATTTTGTTCACGTCTGCCATGTAGCTGGCTCTCTGTGCTTGCATAGGATGGACTGTTCTGCCATGTAGGTAGCTCTCTTTCTATATGAACATATTAGACTTGTATACCATGAAGCTATCTCTCAGTATACAGATATGTTGGAATCATCAACCATGTAGCCAGTTCTCTGTGTATGAACATGTTGGACTCATCTGGCTTATCGCTAGTCCTCTATATATAGACATATTGGATTCATCTGCCATGTAGCTAACTCTCAGTATATGGACATGTTGGACTGATCTGCTATGTAGAGAGTACTCTGTATAGGGACATGTTGGAGTACTCTGCCATGTAGCTAGCTTTCAGTATATGGACACATTGGCCTCATCTGCCATGTAGCTAGAACTCTGTATATGGAAATGTTGCAATACTCTGCCATGTAGTTAGCACTCTGTATATGGACATTTTGGACTCGTCTGCCATGTAGCTCTCTCTCTGTGCATGGATGTGATGGATTCATCTGCCATGTAGGCAGCTCTCTGTATATGACCATATTGGACTTGTCTGCCATGGATCCAGCTTTCTGTGTATGTACATGTTGGACTCATCTACCATGTAGCTAGAACTCTGTATATGGAAATGGTGCACTTACACTACCATGTAGCTAGCTCTCTGTTTGTGGACATATGGGACTCATCTGCCATGTAACTAGCTCTCTGTGCTTGGATAAGTTGGACTGATCAGTCATGTAGAGAGCTCTCTGTATATGAACATATTGGACTTGTCTGCCATGTAGCTAGCTCTCTGTATATGGACATGTTGAACTCATCAGCCATGTAGCCCGCTCTCTCTGTATGAACATGTTGGACTCATCAGCCTTGTAGATAGTCCTCAATATATACACATGTTGGACTCATCTGCCATGAAGATAACTCTCAGTATATGGACATGTTGGACTCATCTGCCATGTAGATAGTACTCTATATATGGACATGTTGAATTACTCTGCCATGTTGCTAGCTCTCAGCATATAGACACGTTGGACTCCTGTACCATGAAGCTAGAACTCTGTTTATGGAAATATTGCACTACTCTGCCACGTAGCTAGCTGTCTGTATATGGACGTTTTGGACTAGTCTGCCATGTAGCTAGCTCTCTGTGCACGTATGTGTTGAACTGAACTACCATGTAGTTACCTCTCTGTATATCAACATACTGGAATTTTCTGCCATGTAGCTAGCTCTCTGTGTATGGGCATGTTGGACTCATCAGCCATGTAGCCAGATCTCTGTGTATTTAGGTGTTGGACTCTTCTACCGTGTAGCTAGTCCTCTATATATACATACGTTGGACCCATCTGCATTTTGTAGCAAACTCTCAGTATATGGACATGTTGGACTCAACTGCCATGAAGCTACTATTTTGTATAAGGACATGTTGGATTACTCTGCCATGTAGCTAGCTGTCAGTATGTGGACACGTTGGACTCAACTGTCACGTAGTTAGAACTCTGTATATGGAATTGTTGCACTACTTTGCCATGTAGCTATCTCTCTGTGTAAGGACATTTTGGACTCATCTGCCATGTATCTAGCTCTCTGTGCATGGATATGTTGGACTGATCTGCCATGTAGGTAGCTCTCTGTATATGAACCTATTGCACTTCTCTGCAATTTAGCTAGCTCTCTGTATATGAACTTGTTGGACTCATCAGCCATGTAGCCAGCTCTCTCTGTATGAGCATGTTGGACTCATCTGCCTTGTAGCTAGCCCACTAAACATACACATGTTGCACACATCAGACATGTATCTAGCTCCCGGTATATGGGCACTTTGGACTCATCTGCCATGTAGCTTGAACACTGTATATGGAAATGTTACACTACTCTGCCATATAGCTAGCTCTCTGTATATGGACATTTTGGACCCATCTGCCATGTAGCTATCGCTCTGTGCATGGATATGTTGGTTGATCTGCCCTGTAGGTAGCTCTCTGTATATGAACATATTGCAATTCTCTTCCATGTACCTTACTCTCTGTATATGGACATGTTGGACTCATCAGCCATGTAGAGAGCTCTCTCTGTATGAACATATTGAACTCATCTGCCTTGTAGCTAGTCCTCTATATATACACATGTTGGACTTATCTACCATGTATCTTGTACTCTGAATATCAACATGGTGGACTGCTCTGCCTTGTAGCTATTTCTCAGTATATGCACACGTTGGACTCATCTGCCATGTAGCTACAACTGTGTATATGTAAATGTTGCACTATTCTGCCATGTAGGTAGCTCTCTGTATGTATACATTTTGAACTCATCTGCCATGTAGGTAGCTCCCTGTATATGAACATATAGAACTTCTCTGCCACATATCTAGCTTTCTATATATGGACATGTTTTAGTACTCAGTCTTGTAGCTGGCTCTCAGTATATGGACACGTTGGACTCATCTGCCATGTAGCTAGAACTCTGTATATGGAAAAGTTGCACTATTCTGCCATGTAGCTGGATCTCTGTATATGGACATTTTGGTCTTGTCTTCCATGTAGCTATCTCTCTGTTCATGGATATGTTGGACTGATCTACCATGTAGGTAGCTCTCTGTATATGAACATATTTGACTTGTTTACCATGTAGCTAGTTCTCTGTATTTGGAGTTAATGGACTCATCAGCCATGTAGACAGCTCTCTCCGTATGAACATATTGGACTCATCTGCCTGGTAGCTAGTCCTCTATATATACACAAGTTGGATTCATCTGCCATGTAGCTAACTCTCAGTATGTGGACATGATGGAGTCATCTGACATGTAGCTAATACTCTGAATATGGACATTTTGTACTACTCTGCCATGTAGTTAGCTCTCAGTATATGGACACGTTGGACTCATCTGCCATGTGGCTTGTTGTTGTAGTTATGTGCCATGGAGTCGGTTCCAACTCATAGCGACCCTTCACAGTGTTTCCGAAGTTGTAAATCTTTACGGGAGCAGACCGCCTCATCTTTCTCCCATGGAGTGGCTGGTAGTTTCGAACTGCTGACCTTGCGGCTCGCAGCCCAATTTGTAACCACTACGCTACCAGAGCTCCTTTGTGGCTAGAACTCTGTAT
>NW_006408726.1:5520993-5524236 GCF_000296735.1 Chrysochloris asiatica
GTAGCTAGCTCTCTGTGCATGGATATGTTGGACTGATCTACCATGTAGGTAGCTCTCTGTATATGAACATATTGAACTTGTCTACCATGTACATAGCTTTCTCTATATGGACATGTTGGGCTACTCAGGCATGTAGCTGGCTCTCAGTATATGGATACATTGTACTCATATGCCATGTAGTCAGAACTCTGTATATGGAAATTTTGCACTATTCTTCCATGTAGCTAATTCTCTGTATATGGGCATGTTGGACTCATCAGCGGTGTAGCCAGCTCTCTCTTTATGAACATGTTGGACTCATCTGGCTTATAGCTAGTAATCTATATATATACATGTTGGACTATTATGCCATGTAACTTACTCTCAGTATTTGGACATATTGAATTCATTTGCCATGTAGCTAGAACCCTGTTTATGGAAAATTTGCACTTCTCTGCCATGTAGCTAGCCCTCTATATGGACATTTTGGATTCCTCTGCCATGTAGCTAGCTCTCTGTACATGGATATGTTGGACTGATCAGCCATGTAGGTAGCTCTCTGTGTATGAACATATTGGACTTGTGTGCCATGTAGCTAGCTCTCAGTATATGGACATGTTGGACTCATAAGTCATGTTGTCAGCTTTGTGTTTATGAACATGTTGAACTCATCTGCCTTGCAGTTAGCCCTCTATTTATACACATGTTGGACTCATCTGCCATGTAGCTAATTCTCAGTATATGGACATGTTGGACTACACTGCCATGGAGCTAGCTCTCAGTAGATGGACACGTTGGACTCATCTGCCATGGAGCTAGAACTCTGTATATGGAAATGTTGCACTACTCTGCATGTAGCTAGCTTTCTGTATGTGGATATTTTGGACTCGTCTGCCATGTAGCTACCTCTCTGTGCATTGATATATTGGACAGATCTGCCATGCAGCTAGCTCTCAGTATATGGACACGTTGGAGTCATCTGCCATGTAGCTAGAACTATGTATATGTAAATGTTTCACTATTATGCCATGTAGCTAACTCTCTGTATATGGACATTTTTGAATCAACAGACTTGTAGCTAGCTCTCTGTGCATGGATATGTTGGACTGATCTGCTATGTCGGTAGTTCACTGTATATGAACGTATTGGACTTGTCTGGCACAATGCTAGCTCTCTGTATATGGACATGTTGTACTCATCAGCCATGTTGCCAGCTATCTCTGTGTGTACATTTTGGACTCATCTACCGTGAAGCTAGTCCTCTATATATACACATGCTGGACTCATGTTCCATGTAGCTAAATCTCATCTGCCTTTTACCTAGTACTCTGTATATGGACATGTTGGACTACTATGCCATGTAGCTAACTCTCAGTATATGAACACAGTGGACTCATCTACCATGTAGCTACCTCTCTGTATATCAACATTTTGGACGTGTCTGCCTTGTAGCTAGCTCCCTGTGTATGGATATGTTGGACTGACCTTCTATGTAAGTAGCTCTCTGTATATGGACACGTTAGATTCAACAAATATGTAGATAGCTCTCTGTGTATGAACATATTAAACTCATCTGCCTTGTAGCTACTACTATAAATTTACACATGTTGGACTCATCTGTCATGTAGCTCAGACTCAGTATATGGATATGTTGGACTCATCTGACTTGTAGCTATTTCCATGTGTATGGACAAGTTGGCCTATTCTGCCATGTATCTAGATCTCAGTATATGGACACATTGGACTCATTTCCCATGTAGCTAGAACTCTGTATATGGAAATGCTGCACTACTCTGCCATGTAGCTAGCTCTCTGTATATGGACTATTTGGACTCGTCTTCCATGTAGCTAGCTCTCTGTGGATGGATATGTTGGACTGATCTGCCATGTAGCTAGCTGTCAATATACAGACATGTTGGATTCATCAGATATGTAGACAGTTCTCTGTGTAGGAACATGGTGGACTCATCTGCCTTGTAGCTAGCCCTCTAAATATACACATGTTGGACTCATCTGCCATGTTACTAACACTCAGTATATGGACATGTTGGACTACGCTGCCATATAGTTAACTCAGTATATGGAAATGTTGGACAACGCTGCCATGTATTTAGCTCTCAGTATATGGACACGTTGAACTCATCTGCCATGTAGCTAGAACTCTGTATATGGAAATACTGCACTTTTCTGCCATGTATTTGGTCAATGTATATGGACATTTTGGACTCGTCTGCCATGTATCTAGTTCTCTGTGAATGGATATGTTGGACTGATCTGCCATGTAGGTAGCTCTCTGTATATGAACATACTGGACTTGTCTTCCATGTAGCTAACTCTCTTATATGGACATGCTGAACTCATCAGTCATGCAGTCAGCTCTCTCTGTATGAACACATTGGACTCATCTGCCTTGTAGCAAGTCCTCTCTATATACACATGTTGTGCTCATATGCATTTTGTAGCTTATTCTCAGTATATGAACATGTTGAACTCATCTGCCATGTAGCTAGTACTCTGTGTATGGACATGTTGGACTGCTCTGCCAGGTAGCTAGCTCTCAGTATATGGACTTGTTGGACTCATCAGCCATGTAGCTAGTCATCTCTATATACACATGTTGGACTAATCTGCCATGTAGCTAATTCAGTATATGGAAATGTTGGACTCTTTTACCATATAGGTAACTCTCTGTATATCGACATTTTGAACTCATCTGACATATAGATATCTCTCGGGGCATGGATATGTTGTAATGTTCTGCCATGTAGGTAGCTCTCTGTATATGAACAGATTGAACTTGTCTGCCATGTAGCTAGCTCTCTGTATATGGGCATGTTGGACTCATCAGCCATGTAGCCAGCTCTCTGTATGAACATGTTGGACTCATCTGCCTTGCAGCAAGTCCTCTATATATAAACATGTTGGACTTATCTGCATTTTGTAGCTCACTCTAAGTATATGTACATGTTGGACTCATCTGCTATGTTGCTAGTACTCTGTATAAAAACATGTGGGCCTACTTTGCCATGTAGCTAGCTCTCAGTTTATGGACACGTTGGACTCATCTGCCATGTAGCTAGAACTCTGTATATGGGAATGTTGCGCTATTCTGCCACGTAGCTAGTCTCTGTATATGGACATTTTGCACTTGTATGCCATGTGGCTAGCAATCTGCATGGATATGTTGGACTGATCTGCCATGTAGGTAGGTCTCTGTATATGAACATATTGGACTTGTCTGCCATGTAGCTAGCTCTCTGTACA
>NW_006408726.1:5524336-5528627 GCF_000296735.1 Chrysochloris asiatica
TGCATGGATATGTTGGACTGATCTGCCATGTAGGTAGGTCTCTGTATATGAACATATTGGACTTGTCTGCCATGTAGCTAGCTCTCTGTACATGGACATTTTGGACTCAACAGCCATTTAGCCAGCTTTCTCAGTATATGGACATGTTGAACCCATCTGCCATGTAGCTGGT
The DNA here is from genome assembly GCF_000296735.1 of Chrysochloris asiatica. Classification (NCBI taxonomy): domain Eukaryota; kingdom Metazoa; phylum Chordata; class Mammalia; order Afrosoricida; family Chrysochloridae; genus Chrysochloris; species Chrysochloris asiatica. The sequence goes on from NW_006408726.1 coordinate 5,524,509, forward strand.
ACTCTGTATATGGACATGTTGGACTACTCTGTCATGTAGCTAGTTCTCAGTATATGGACACATTGAACTCATCTGCCATTTAGCTAGAACTCTGTATATGGAAATGTTGCACTATTCTGCCATGTTGCTAGCTCTCTGTATATGGACATTTTTGACTCAGCTGCCATACAGCTAGCTCTCAGTGCATGGATATGTCGGACTGAACTGCCATGTAGGTACCTCTCTGTATATGTACATATTGGACTTGTCTTCCATGTAGTTTATTCTCTGTATATGGACATGTTGAACTCATCAGCCTTGAAGCCATCTCTCTATGAATGATCATGTTGGACCAATCTCCCTTGTAGCTAGCTCTCTAAATATACACATGTTGGACCCAACTGCCATGTAGCTAACTCTCAGAATATGGACATGTTGGACTCATCTGCATTGTATCTAGTATTCTGTATAAGGACATATTGGACTACTCTGCTATGTAGCTAGCTCTCAATATATGTACATGTTGGTCTACTCAGCCATGTAGCCCGCTCTCTCTTTATGAACATTTTGGACTCATCTTCCTGTAGCAAGTCCTGTATATATACACATGTTGGACTCACCTGCATTTTGTAGCTATCTCTCATTTTATGGACATGTTAGACTCATCTGCCATGTAGCTACTACTCTGTATATGGACATGTTGGATTACTCTGACATGTAGCTAGCTCATAGTATATGTACACGTTGGACTCATCTGCCATGTAGCTACAACTCTGTATGTGGAAATATTGATCTACTCTGCATGCCGTTTGCTCTCTGTATATGCACATTTTTGACTTGTCTACCATGTAGCTAGCTCTTTGTTCATAGATATGTTGGACTGATCTGCCATGTCGTTTGCTCTCTGTATATGAATATATTGGACTTGTCTGCAATAGAGTTAGCTTTCTGTATATGGACATGTAGGACTCATCAGCCATGTAGCCAGCTCTATGTGTTTGAACATGTTGTACTCATTTGTCTTCTTGCTAGCCCTCTAAAAATATACATGTTGGACACATCTGCCATGTTGCTAACTCTCAGTATATGGACATGTTGGACTCATCTGACATGTAGTTAGTACTATGTATATGGACATGTTGGACTATTCCATGTAGCTACCTACCTCTCTGTATATTGACATTTGGGACTCGTCTGTCATGTAGCTAACTCTCTGTGCATGGATATGATGGATGGATCTGCCTTGTAGGTAGCTCTCTGTATAGGAACATACTTGACTTTTTGGCCATGGGAATATAAAGGACTTTTGGATTCATCAGCCACATAGTCAGCTCTCTTTGTTTGAACATGTTTCACTCATCTACCTTGTAGCAAGTCCTTTATATATACACACGTTGACTCATATGCATTTTGTAGCTAATTCTCCGTATATGGACATGTTGGACTTACCTGCCTTGTAGCTATCCCTCTTAATATACACATGTTGGACTGATCTGCCATGTAGCTAACTCTCAGTATACGGGCATGATGGACCCATCTGCCATGTAGCTAGTACTCTGTATATGGGCATGTTGGAATACTCTGCCATGTAGCTAACTCTCTGTATATGGACACTTGGAACACTCCTGCGATGTGCTCTCTGTGCGTGGATATGTTGGACTGATCCGCCATGTATGTAGTTCTCTGTATATGAACATATTGGACTTGTCTGCCATGTAGCTAGCTCTCTGTTTAAGGATATGTTGGACTCATCAGTCATGTAGTCAGCTCTCTCTGTATGAACACATTGGACTCATCTGTCTTGTAGAAAGTCCTCTATATAAACACATGTTGTACTTATATATACACATATTGGACTACTCTGCCACTCATCAGCCATGTAGCTAGATCGCTCTGTATGAGTATGATTGACTCATCTGCCTTGTAGCAAGGCCTCTATATATACACATATTGTTCTCATCTTCCATGTAGATAACTGTCAGTATATGGACATGTTGGACTAGTCTGCTATGTAGATAGTACTCTGTATAAGGACATGTTATATTACTCTCACATGTAGCTAGCTCTCAGTATATGAACATGTTGGACTCATCTGTCATGTAGCTATAACTATGTATGTGTAAATATTGCACTACTCTGCCATGTAGCTAGCTCTCTGTGCATGGATATGTTGGACTGATCTGCCATGTAGGTTGCTCTCTGTATATTTACATGTTGGACTTGTCTGCCATGTATCTAGCTCTCTGTGCATGGATATGTTGGACTGATCTGACATGTAGGTTGCTCTCTGTATATTTACATGTTGGACTTGTCTGCCATGTAGCTAGCTCTCAGTATATGGACATGTTGATTTCATCAACCATGAAGCCAGCTCTCTGAGTGTGATCATGACGGACTCATCTGTCTTGTAGCTAGCCCTAAAATATACATATGTTGCACTCATCTGTCATGTAGCAAACTCTCTATATATGGACATGTTGGACTTATCTGACACGAAGCTAGTACTCTGTATATGGACATGTTGGACTACTGTGCCAATTAGCTAGCTCTCAGTCTATGGACAAGTAGAATTCATCTGCCATGTAGCTTCAACACTGTATATGGAAATGTTGTGCTACTCTGCCATGTAGCTAGTCTCTGTATATGGACATTTTGGACTCGTCTGTCATGTGGCTAGCAATCTTCATGGATATATTGGACAGATCTGCCATGTAGGTAGGTCTCTGTATATGAACATATTGGAATTGTCTCCCATGTAGCTAGCTCTCTGTATATGAGCATGTTGGACTCATCAGCCATGTAGCCAGCTCTCTCTGTATGAACATGTTGGGCTCATCTGCCATGTAGCTACTCCTGTGTATATGGACATGTTGGACTACTCTGCTGTGTAGCTAACTCTTAGTATATGGATACGTAGAACTCATCTGCCATGTTGCTAGAACTCTGTATATTGAAATGTTGCACTACTCTTCCATGTAGAGAGCTCTTTCTATATGGACATTTTGGACTCATCTGTCATGTAGCTAGCACTCTGTGCAAGGATATGTAAGACTGATCTGCCATGTAGCTGGCTCTCTGTGCACGGATATGTAATACTGATCTGCCATGTAGGTAGCTCTCTGTATATGAACATATTTGACTTGTCTGCCATGTAGCTAGCTCTCATTGTATGGACATGTTTTATTCATCAGCCATGTAGCCAGCTCTCACTATATTAAAATGTTGGACTCATCTGCCTTGTAGCTAGCCCTCTAAATATACACATGTTGGACTGATCTGCCATGTAGCTAACACTCACTATAAGGACATGTTGGAATCATCTGCCTTGTAGCTAGTACTCTGTATAAAGACATGTTGGACTACTTTGCCATGTAGCTAGCTCTCAGTTTATGGACACGTTGAACTCATCTGCCATGTAGCTAGAATTCTGTATATGGAAATGTTTCACTACTCTGCATGTAGTTTGCTCTCTATATATGCACATTTTGGGCTCTTCTGCCATGTAGCTAGCTCTGTGTATATGGATATGTTGGACTGATCTGCCATGTAGTTTGCTTTCTGTATATTAATATATTGGACTTGTTTGCCATGTAGCTAGCTCTCTGTGTATGAACATGTTTGAACTCATCTGCCATGCTGTTAATTCTAAGTATATGGACATTGTGGACTCATGTGCCATGTGAATAGTACTCTGTATATGGATATTTTGGACTCATCTGCCATGTAGTTAACTCTCTGTGCATAGATATGATGGATTGATCTGCTATGCAGGTAGCTCTCTTTAGATGAACATATTGGACTTGTCTGACATGTAGCTAGCTCTCTGTATATGGATTTGTTGTACTCATTAGCCACCTCTGTCTGTATGAACATGTTGCACTCATCTGCCTTGCAGCTAATCCTCTATATATACACATGTTGGACTCATCTCCCTTGGAGCTAACTCTCATTATATGAACATGTTGGACTCTTGCCATTTAGCTAGTGTTCTGTATATGGATTTGTTTGACTGCTCTGCCATGTCACTAGCTCATAGTATATGGACAAGTTGGACGCATCTGCCATGTAGCTAGAACTCTGTAGATGGAAATGTTCCATTATTCTGCCATGTAGCTAGCTCTCTGTATATGGACATTTTGG
>NW_006408726.1:5529317-5533392 GCF_000296735.1 Chrysochloris asiatica
TCTGTATATGGACATGTTGGAATACTCTATCATGTAGCTAGCTCTCTGTATATGGACATTTCGAACACGACTGCAATGTAGCTAGCTCTCTGTGCATGGATATGTTGGAACGATCTGCCATGTATGTAGTTCTCTGTATATGAACATATTGGTCTTGTCTGCCATGTAGCTAGCTCTCTGTATATGGACATGTTGGACTCATCAGCCATGTGGCTAGCTCTCTCTGTATGAGCATGATTGACCCATCTTCCTTGTAGCTAGTCCTCTCTATATACACATGTTGTTCTCATATGCCATGTAGATAAATGTGAGTATATGGACATGTGGGACTAGTCTGCTATGTAGATAGTACTCTTGATTTCGACATGTTGGACTACTCTGGCATGTAGCTAGCTCTAAGTATATGCACACGTTGGACTCATCTGCCATGTAGCTATAACTGTGGATATGTAAATATTGCACTACTCTGCCATGTAGCTAGCTCTCTCTGCAAGGATATATTGGACTGATCTGCCATGTAGGTAGCTATATGCATATTAACATATTGGACTTGTCTGCCCTGTAGCTGGCTCGCTATATATGGAAATGTTAGGCTTATCAGCCATGTAGCCAGCTCTCTGTGTATGAACATGTTTGACTCATCTGCCTTGTAGTTAGCCCTCTATCTCTCTATATACACAGTAGGACTCATCTGCCATGTAGCTAGAACTCTGTATATGGAAATGTTGCACTACTCTGCATGTAGTTTGCTCTCTGTATATGCACATTTTGGACTTGTATGCCATGTAGCTAGCTCTTTGTGTATGGATATGTTGAACTGATCTGCCATGTAGTTTGCTCTCTTTGTATTACTATATTGGACTTTTCTGTCATGTAGCTAGCTCTCTATATATGGACATGTTCGACTCATCAGTCATGTAGCCAGTTCTCTGTGTATGAACATGTTGGACTCATCTGCCATGTTGCTTACTCTCACTATACGGACATTTTGGACTCATCTGCCATGTAGCTAGTACTTAGTATATGGGCATTTTGGACTCGTCTGCCATGTAGCTAGCTCTCTTTGCATGGATGATGGACTTGTCTGCCATGTAGTTATCTCTCAGTATCTGGATATGTTGGACTCATCAGCCATGTAGTCAGCTCTCTCTATATGAACATGTTGGACTAATCTGCCTTGCAGCTAGCCCAATAATTATACACATGTTGGACTCTTCTGCCATGTGGCTAAATCTCAGTATATGGACATGTTGGACTAGTCTGCCATGTAGCTAGCTCTCAGTACATGGATACGTTGGACTCATTTGTCTTGTAGCTAGAACACTCTATATGGAAATGTTTCACTACTCTGCCATGTAGCTAGCTCTCTGTGCATGCATATGTTGGACTGATCTGCCATGTAGCTAGCTCTCTGTATATGGACATTTGGACTCAACATCCATGTATCCATCTCTCTCTGAATGAACATTTTTGACTGCTCTGTCTTGCAGCTAGTCTTCTATATATACACATGTTGGTTTCATCTGTCATGTAGCTAAATCTCAGTATATGGACATGTTGGACTCATCCCTCATGTAGAGAGTATTCTTTATATGGACTTGTTGAACTACTCTGTCATGTATCTTGCTTTCAGTATATGGACACCTTGGACTCATCTGCCATGTTGCTAGAACTTTGTATTTGGAAATGTTGCACTACTCTGCCAAGTAGCTAGCTCTTTTTACATGGACATTTTGGACTCGTCTGCTATGTAGCTAGCTCTTTGTGCATGGATATGTTGGACTCATCAGCCATGGATCCAGCTTTCTGTGTTTGAATATATTGGACTTGTCTTCCATATAGCTAGCTCTCTGTACATGGTCATGTCGGACTCATCAGCCATGGAGCCAGCTCTTGTGTATAAACATGTTGCACTCATCTGTCTTGTAGCTAGCCCTCTAAATATACATATGTTGGATTCATCTGCCATTCAGCCATCTCTCAGTATATGGACATGTTGGACTCATCTGCCATGTAGCTAGCACACTATATATGTACATGTTAGATTACTCTGTCATGTACCTAGCTCTCAGTATATGGACACGTTCAATTCATCTGCTATGTAGCTAGAACTCTGTATATGAAAATGTTGAACTCCTCTGCCTTGTAGCTATCTCTCTATATAGGGACATTTTGGACTCGTCTGCAGTGAAGGTAGCTCTCTGTGCATTGATATGTTGGACTGATCAGCCATGTAGGTAGATCTCTGTACATGAACATGCTGGACTTGTCTGCCATGTAGCTAGCTCTCTGTATATGGACATGTTTGACACATCAGCCATATAGCCAGCTCTCTCTGTTTGAACATGTTGGATTCATCTGTTTTGTAGCTAGCCCTCTAAATATACACATGTTGGACTCATATGCCATGTTCCTAACTCTCAGTACATGGACATATTGGACTCATCTGCCATGTAGCTAGTACTCTTTATATGGACATGTTGAACTACTCTGCTATTTAGCTAGCTCTCAGTATATGGACACATTGGACTCATCTGCCATGTAGCTAGAACTCTGTATATTGAAATGTTACACTACTCTGCCATGTAGCTAGCTCTCTCTTTATGAACATTTTGGACACATCTGCCTTATAGCTAGTCCTCTCTATATACACATGTTGGACTCATATGCATTTTGTAAGTAACTATCAGTATATGGACATGTTGGACTCATCTGCCATGTAGCTACTACTCTGAATATGAATATTTTGGAGTCATCTGCCATGTAGCTAGAACTCTGTATATGGAAATGTTGCACTAATCTGCCATGTAGCTAGCTCTCTGTATACGGAAATTTTGGACTCGACTGCCATGTAGCTAGCTCTCTGTGAATGGACACATTGGACTGATCTGCCATGTAGGTAGCTCTCTGTGTATGTACATATTGGACTTGCATGCCATGTAGCTAGCTCTCAGTATATGGACATATTGGACTAATCTGCCTTGAAGCTAGCCCTCTAATTATACACATGTTGGACTCATCTGCCATGTTGCTAAATCACAGTGTATGGACATGTAGGACTAGTCTGCCATGTAGCTAGCTCTCAGTACATGGACACGTTGGATTCATCTGCCTTGTAGCCAGAACTCTCTATAAGGAAATGTTTCACTAATCCGCCTTGTCGCTAGGTCTCTGTTGATGGACAATTTGGACCTGTCTGCCATGTAGCTAGCTCTCTGTGCATGGATATGTTGGACTGATCTGCCTTTTAGGTAGCTCTCTGTATAAGAATATATTGGACATGTCTGTCATGTAGCTAGTTCTCTGTATATGGACATTTGGACTAAACAGCCATGTATCCGTCTCTCTCTGTATGAACATTTTTGACTGCTCTATCTTGTAGCTAGTCCTCTATATATACACTGTTGGACTCATCTGTCATGTAGCTGACTCTCTGTATATGGACATGTTGGACTCATCCCCCATGTAGCTAGTAGTCTGTATGTGGACAAGTTGGACTACTCTGTCATGTAGCTTGCTCTCAGTATAAGGACACTTTGGAATCATCTGCCATGCCGCTAGAACTCTGTATTGGGAAATATTGCACTACTCTGCCAAGTAGGTTGTTCTCTGCATATGGACATTTTGGACTCGTCTGCTATGTAGCTAGCTCTCTGTGCATGGATATGTTGGACTCATCAGCCATGGATCCAGCTCTCTGTGTATGAACTTATTGGACTTGTCTGCCATATAGCGAGCTCTCTCTACATGGACATGTTGGGCTCATCAGCCATGGAGCCAGCTCTCTGTGCATGAACATGTTGGACTCATCTGCCTTGTAGCTAGCCCTCTACATATACACATGTTGGACTAAACTCGCATTCAGCCATCTCTCAGTATATGGACATGTTGGACTCACTTGCCATGTAGTCCTCTATATATACACGTGTTGGACTCATCTTCCAATTAGCTAGTTCTCAGTATAAGGATATGTTAGACTCATCTGCCATGTAGCTAGTACTCTGTATATGGACATGTTGGGCTGTTCTGCCATGTAGCTAGCTCTCAGTATTTGGGCACGTTGGACTCTTCTGCC
>NW_006408726.1:5533537-5535074 GCF_000296735.1 Chrysochloris asiatica
TGTAGCTAACTCTCTGTACATGGATATGTTGTACTGATCTGCATTTTGGTAGCTCTCTGTATATGAACATATTGGACTTGTCTGCCATGTAGCTAGCTCTTTGTATATGGACATGTTGGACTCATCAACTATATAGCCAGATCTCTGTGTATGAATATGTTGGACTCATCTGCCTTGAAGCTAGCCCTCTAAATATACACATGTTGGACTCATCTGCCATGTAGCTAGTACTCTGTATGTGGACATGTTGGACAACTCTCCCTTGTAGCTAGCTCTCAGTATATGGACACATCGGACTCATCTGCCATGTAGCTAGAAATCTTTATATGGAAATGTTGAACTTCTCTACCATATAGCTAGCTAACTCTCTATGTGGAAATGTTGCACTACTCCGCCATGTAGCTAGCTGTATGATCATGTTGGACGCACCTGCCTTTTAGCGAGGCCTCTATATATACACATGTTGGACTCATATGCATTTTGTAGCTAAATTTCAGTATATGGACTTGGACTCATCTGCCATGTAGCTACTGCTCTGTATATGGACATGTTGAATTCATTAGCCATGTAGCTAGAACTCTGTATATAAGCATGTTGCAATCATCAACCATGTAGCCAGCTCTCTGTGTATGAAAATGTTGGACTCACCTGCTTTGTAGCTAGCCCTCTAAATATACACATGTTGGATTAATCTGCCATGTAGCTAAGTATCAGTATATGGACGTATTAAACTCATCTGCCATGTAGCTAGTATTCTATATATGGATATGTTTTACTAGTCTGCCAGGTAGCTACCTCTCAATATATGTACATGTTGGACTCATCTGCCATGAAGGTAGAGCTCTGTATATGGAAATGTTGTACTACTCTGCCATGTACCTAGCTCTCTGAATATGGACATTTTGGACTCATCTATCATGTAGCTAGCTCTCTGTGCATGGATATGTTGTACTGATCTGCCATGTAGGTAGCTCTCTGTATATGAACATATTAGACTTGTCTGCTATGTAGCTAGCTCTCTGTATATATATATGTTGGACTCATCAGCCATGTAGACAGCTCTCTCTGCATGAACATGTTGGGCTCATCTGCCTTGTAGCTAGTCCTCTATATATACACAAGTAGGACTCCTCTGCCATGTAGTTAACTCTCAGTATATAGACATGTTGGATTGATCTGCCATGTAGCTAGAACTCTGTATATGGAAATGTTGCAGTACTCTTCAGTGTAGCTAGCTCTTTGTTTATGGACATTTTGGACTCATCTACCATATAGTTATGTCTCTGTGCATGGATATGTTGGACTGATCTGCTAATATGGATGTAGCTCTCTGTATATGAACATATTGGACTTGTCTGCCATGTAGCTAGCTCTCTATATATGGACATGTTGGACTCATCAGACATAAGCCAGCTCTCTCTGCATGAACATGTTGGACTCATATGCCTTGTAGCTAGTCCTCATATATACACATGTTGGACTCATCTGTCATGTAGCTAACTCTCAATATATGGACATGTTGGACTCATCTGCCATG
>NW_006408726.1:5535361-5536130 GCF_000296735.1 Chrysochloris asiatica
CTCTCAGTATATGTACACGTTGAACACATCTGCCATGAAGTTTGGACTTTGTATATGGAAACATAGCACTACTCTGCCATGTAGCTAGCTCTCTACATATGGACATGTTGAACTCATCAGCCATGAAGCTAGTACTCTGTATATGGACATGTGGGACTACTCTGCCATGTACCTAGCTCTCAGTATATGGATAATTAGGACTCATGTGCCTTGTAGCTAATCCTTTCTGAGTGTGAACACTCTTTAAGTGTGAACATGATGGATTCATCTGTCTTGTAGCAACCCCTCTAAATATACACAGATGACACTCATCTGCCATGTAGCTAACGAAAGTTTATGAACACATTGGACTCATCTATGATGTAGCTAGAACTCTCTATGTGGTAATGTTGCACTACTCTGCCATGTAGCTAGCTGTCTTTATATGGAAATTTTGGACTCATATGCCATGTAGCTAGCTCTTTGTGCATGGATAAGTTGGACTGATCTGCCATGTAGTTAGCTCTCTGTATATGAATATATTGGATTTGTCTTCCACGTAGCTTGCTCTATGTATATCGACATATTGGACTTATCAGCCATGTAGACAGCTCTGTGTATGAACATGTTGGACTCATTTGCCTTAAAGCTAGCCCTCTAAATATACACATGTTGGACTCAGCTACCTTATAGCAAGTCTTCTATAAATACACATGTTGGAGTCATATGCATTTTGTAGCTAACTCTCAGTATATGGACATGTTGGACTCATCTGCCATGTAGCTAGTAC
>NW_006408726.1:5538373-5541440 GCF_000296735.1 Chrysochloris asiatica
TACCTCTTGAAATGGTTGAACATTAACCATTTCCTTTTAATACAATGACTCTGTGTATTCCTTCCATCTTTTCTTGATGCCCTCTGCATCATTCAATAATTTGCCAAGGGAATCTGTCAATGATAGTCGAGGCATGAATTTTTTCTTTAGTTCCCTCAGCTTGAGAAATGATGACCGTGTAGCTAGCTATCAGTATATGGACATGTTGGACTCATCAGCCATGAAGACAGCTCTCTGTTTGTGAACTTGTTGGACTTATCTGCCTTGAAGCTAGCCCTCTAAATATACACATGTTGGACTCATCTGCAATGTTGCTAACACTCAGTACATGGACATGTTGGACTCATCTTCTATGCGGCTAGTACTCTGTATATGGACATGTTGGACTACTCTTACATGTAGCTAGCTCTCTGTATATGGTTATTTTGGACTCTTCTGACTTGTAGCTAGCTCTCTATTCATGGATATGATGGACCGATCTGCCATGTAGGTAGCTCTATGTATATGAACATACTGGATTTTTCGGTCATGTAGCTAACTCTCTGTATATGGGAGTGTTGGACTCATCAGCCATGTAGTCAGCTCTCTCTGTATGAACATGTTTGACTCATCTGCCGTGTAGCAAGTCCCCTATATAAACACATGTTGGACTCATCTGCCATGTAGCTAACTCTCTCTTCATGGATATGTTGGATTGATCTGCGTTGTAGAAAGCTCTCTGTATATGAACACATTGGACTTGACTGTCATGTAACTAGCTCTATTTATATGGACATGTTGGACTCATCAGCCATGTAGCCAGCTCTCTCAATAAGAACATGATTGATTCATCTGCCTTATAGCTAGTCCTCTATATATACACATGTTGGATTCATCTGCCATGTAGCTAGCTCTCAGTATGTGGACTTGTTGGACTACTCTGCCATGTAGCTAGCTCTCAGTATATAGACAAATTGGACTCATCTGCCATGTACCTAGAAGTCTGTATATGGAAATATTGCACTACTGTGCCATTTACTAGCTTTCTGTATATGGACACGTTGGACTCATCTGCAATGTAGCTAGAACTCTCTATATGGAAATGTTGCATTACTCTGCCATGTAGGTAGCTCTCTTTATGATCATGTTGGAGTCATCTGCCTTGTAGCTAGTCCTCTATATATACACATGTTGGACTCATCTGCCATGTAGCTAGCTCTAAGTATATGTACATGTTCGACTCATCTGCCATGTAGCTAGTACTCTGTATATGGACATGTTGGACTACTCTGCCATGAAGTTAGCTCTCTGTATATGGACACGTTAGACTCATCTGCCATGTAGCTAGAACTCTGTATATGGAAATGTTGCACTTACTCTGCCATGTAGCTAGCTCACTGTATATGGACATGTTGGAATCATCAGCCTTGTAGCCAGCTCTCTGTGTATGATCATATTGGACTCATCTGCCTTGTAGATCGCCCTCTAAATATACACATGTTGGACTCATCTGCAATGTTGCTAACTGTCAGTATGTACATGTTGTACTCATCTGCCATGTAGCTAGTACTCTGTATATGGACATGTTGGAGTACTCTGCCATGTAGCTAGGTCTCAGTGTATGGATGCGTTAGAATCATATGCCATGTAGTTAGTACCCTGTGTATGGAAATGTTGCACTTACTCTGCCATGATGCTACCTCTCTATATGGACATTTTGGACTCGTCTGCATTGTAGGTAATTCTCTGTGCATGGATTTGTTGGACTGATCTGCCATGTAGGTAGCTCTCTGTATATGAACATATTGGACTTGTCTGCCATGTAACTAGCTCTCTGTATATGGACATTTTGGACTCGCCTGCCATGTATCTAGTACTCTGTATATGGATATGTTCGACTACTCTGCCATGTAGCTAGCTCTCAATGTATAGTCATCTTAGACTCATCTGCAATGTAGCTAGAACTCTGTATATGGAAAAGATGCACTACACTGCCATGTAGCTATCTCTCTGTATATGGACATTTTGGACTAGTCTGTCATGTAACTAGCTCTTCTGCGTGGATATGTACATATTGGACTTGTTTGCCATGTAGGTAGCTCTTTGTATATGGGCATGTTGGATAGCTACCTACATGGCAGTTCAGTCCAACCTATCCATGGCAGTCGAGTCCAAAATGTCCATATACAGAGAGTTAGCTACATGACAGAGTAGAGCAATATTTCCATATACATAATTCTAGCTACATGGCCAATGAGTCGAACATGTCCATATACTGAGATCCAGCTACAAGGCAGAGTAGTTCAACATGTCCATATACAGATTACTAGCTACATGGCAGATGAGTCCAACAGGTCCATATACTGAGAGCTAGCAACATGGCAAATGAGTCCAACATGTTTATATTTAGAGGGCTAGCTACAAGGAAGATGAGTCCAAAATGTTCATAGAGAGACAGCTAGCAACATGGCTGATGATTCCTACATGTCCATATACTGAAAACTAGTTACATGGCAGACAAGTCCAATGTGTTCATATACGGAGAGCTACCTACATGGCAGATTAGTCTAACATATCCATGCACAGAGAGCTAGATACATGGCTGAGTAGTCCAACATGTCCATATACAGAGTACTAGCTACAGGGCAGATGAGTCCAACATGTTCACAGAGAGAGATCTGGCTACATGTCTGATGAGTCTAACAAGTCCATATACAGAGTTCTAGCTACATGGCAGACAAGTCCAATATATTCATATATTGAGAGCTACCTACATGGCAGTTCAGTCCAACGTATCCATGCACAGAGAGCTAGCTACATGGCAGTTGAGTCCAAAATATCCATATACAGAGAGCTGGCTACATGAAAGAGTAGAGCAACATTTGCATATACAGAATTCTAGCTACATGCCTGATGAGTCCAACGTGTCCATATACTGTGAGCTTGCTACATGGAAGAGTAGTCCAACATGTCCATATACAGATTACTAGCTACATGGCAGATTAATATACAGAGAGCTAACTACATGGTATAGTAGTGCAACATTCCAAATGCAGAGTTCTAGCTACATGGTAGATGAGTCCAATGT
>NW_006408726.1:5543320-5545367 GCF_000296735.1 Chrysochloris asiatica
GGCCCAGGATCGAACATTGTTTCGTTCTGCTGTGCATGGAGTCGCTATGAGTCGGTTCCGACTCGATGGCACCTGACAACAACAACAACAACAAGCTACAAGCAGATGAGTCCAGCATGTTCATTCAGAGAGAGCTGCATACATGTCTGATGAGTCAACATGGCCATATACCGATTGCTAGCTACATGGCAGACAAGTCCAATATGTTCATATACAGAGAGCTATCTACATGACAGATCAGTCCAACATATACATGCACAGAGAACTAGCTACATGGCAGACGAGTCCTAAATGTCCATATACAGAGAGCTAGATGCATGGCAGAGTAAGTGCAACATAGGCTTGTATAGAGTTCTAGCTAAATGGCAGATGAGTCCAAGGTGTCCCAATACTGAGAGCTAGCTACATGGCAGAAAAGTGCAACGTTTCAATACACAGAGGTCTAACTACATGGCTGATGAATCTAATATGTCCATATACTGAGAGCTAGCTAAATGACAGTGTAGTCCAACATGTCCATATAAAGGGTCCTAGCTACATAACAGATGAGTCTAACGTGTCCATATACTGAGAGCTAGCTACATGGGAGAGTAGTCCAACATGTCCATATACAGATTAATAGCTACAAGTCAGATGAGTCCAACATGTCCATATAATGAGAGTTAGCAGCATGGCAAATGAGTCCAACATGTGTATATTAGAGGGCTAGCTTCAAGGCAGATGATTTCAAAATGTTCATAGAGAGATAGCTGGCAACATTGCTGATGATTCCTACATGTCCATATACTGAGAACTAACTACTTGGCAGACAAGTCCAATATGTTCATATACAGAGAGCTACCTACACGGCAGATTAGTCTAACATATCCATGCACACAGATCTAGATACATGGCAGAGTAGACCAATAAGTCCATATACAGAGCACTAGATACATGGCAGATGAGTACATCATGATTATGTACTGAGTGTTATCTACAAAATGCAGATGAATCTTACATGTGTATTTAGAGAGGTCTTGCTACAAGGCAGATGAGTCCAAAATATTCATACAGAGAGAGAGGGCTACATGGCTGATGAGTACAACATGTCCATAAAAAGAGAGCTAGCTACATGGAGAAAAGTCCAATATGTTAATATACAGAGAGCTACCTACATGGTATATCAGTCCAACATATCCATGCCCAGAGAGCTAGCTACATGGCAGACAAGTACAAAATGTCCGTATACAGAGAGCCAGCTACATGGCAGAGTAGTGTGACATTTCCATATACAGAGTTTTAGCTACATGGTAGATGAGTCCAACATGTACATATACTGAGAGTTAGCTACATGGCAGAGTAGTCCGACATACCCATATACAGAGTACTAGGTACATAGGAGATGAGTACAACATGTCCAGATACTGACAGTTAGCATCATGGCAGATGCGTCCAACATGTGTATATTTAGAGGACTAGCTACAAGGCAGATGAGTCCAATATGTTCATACACAGAGACATGGCTACATGTCTGATGAATCTAACATGTCCATATACAGAGTACTAGCTACATGGCAGACAAGTCCAATATATTCGTATATTGAGAGCAAAATCATGGCAGTTCAGTCCATCGTATCCATGCACAGAGAGCTAGCTACATGGCAGTTGAGTCCAAAATTTCCATATACAGTGAACTAGCTATATGAAACAGTAGAGCAACATTTCCATAAACAAAATTCTAGCTATATGGCAGATGAATCCAACGTGTCCATATACTAAGAGCTTGCTACATGGAAGAGTAGTCCAACATGTCCATATACAGATTACTAGCTACATAGCAGATGAGAGTTAGCATCATGGCAAATGAATCCAACATCTGTATAATTAGAGGGCTAGCTTCAAGGCAGATGAGTCCAAAATGTTCATAGAGATACAGCTGGCAACATGGCTGATGATTCCTACATGTCCATATACTGAGAACTAGCTACATGGCAGACAAGTCTAATATGTTCATATACAGAGAGCTACCTACATGGCAGGTCAGTCTAACATATCCATGCACAGAGGG
>NW_006408726.1:5545865-5546471 GCF_000296735.1 Chrysochloris asiatica
GGGCTACATGGCTGATGAGTACAACATGTCCATATACAGAGAGTTAGTTAAGTGGAAACAAGTCCAATATGTTAATATACAGAGAGCTACCTACATGGCATATCAGTCCAACATATCCATGCCCAGAGAGCTAGCTACATGGCAGAAGAGTCCAAAATGTCCATATACAGAGGACTATGTACATGGTAGAGTAAGTGCAACATTTCCATATACAGAGATCTAGCCACATGGCAGATAAGCCCAACGTGTCCATATACTGAGAGTTAGTTCCATGGCGGAGTAGTCCAACAAGTCCTTATACAGAGTACTAGCTACATGGCAGATGAGTCCAACATGTCCATATACTGAGAGTTATCAACATGGCAGATAAATCCAACATGTGTATATAAGAGGGCTAGATACAAACAAATGATTCCAACATGTTCATACATAGAGACATGGCTACATGTATGATGATTTCAACATATCCAAATACTGAGAGCTAGCTACATGTCAGATAAGTGCAAAAGGATCATATACAGAGAGCTACCTACATGGCAGATCAGTCCAACATATCCATGCACAGAGAGCTAGCTACATGGCAGACGAGTCCAAAATGTCCATATA
>NW_006408726.1:5547161-5552048 GCF_000296735.1 Chrysochloris asiatica
GTGTGTATATATAGAGGACTTGATGTAAGGCAGATGAATCCCACTTGCTCATACTTAGATAGCTGACTATACGGAAAATGGTCCAACATTCCCATATACAGAGAGGTAGCTATATGGCCGAAATGTTCAGTATGTTCACATACATTGATCTACCCACATGGAAGATCACTCCAACATATCCATGCATAGTGAGCTAGCTACATGGCAGACGAGTTCAAAATGTCCACATAGAGAGAGCTAGCTACATGGAAGAGCAGTCAAACATGTTCAGGTACAGAGTACTAGCTACATGGCAGATGAGTCCAATGTGTCCGTATACTGATATTTAGCTACATGGCAGTGTAGTTCATCATGTCGCTGTACAGAGTACTAGCTACATGGCAGATGAGTCCATCATGTCCGTATACTGAGAGTTAGCTACATGGAATATGAATTCAACATCTCTATATAGAGAGGACTAGCTACTAGGCAGATGAGTCCAACAAGTTAATACTGAGAGAGCTGGAAAAATGGCTGATTAATCCAGCATGTCCATATACAGAGAGTTATCTACATGACAGACAAGTCCAATATATTCATATACAGAAAGCTACCTACATGGAAGATCAGTCCAACATATCCAGGCACAGAGAACTAGCTACATGGCAGACAAGTACAAAATGTGCATATACAGAGAACTAACTACATGGCACAGTAGTGCAACATTTTCATATACAGAGTTCTAGGTACATGGTAAACGAGTACAATGTGTCCATATTCTGATAGCTACCTACATGGCAGAGTAGTCCAACATGTCCATATACACAGTACTAGCTACATGGCAGATGAGTCCAACATGTGTATAGTTACCGGGCTAGCTATAAGCAGATGATTACAGCATGTTCATTCAGAGAGAGCTGGATAAATGGCTGATGAGTGCAACATGGCCATATACTGATTGCTAGTTACATGGCAGACAAGTCCGGTATATTCATATAAAGAGAGCTATCTACATGAGACATCAGTCCAACATATCCATGCACAGAGAGCTAGCTACGTGGCAGACGAGTCCAAAATGTCCATATACAGAGAGCTAGATACATGGCAGAGTAAGTGAAACATAGCGATGTACAGAGTTCTAGCTAAATGACAGATGAGTCCAACATGCCCAAATACTGAGAGCTAGATACATGGCAGAGTAGTGCAACATTTCAATACACAGAGTTCTAACTACATGGCAGATGAATCCAATATGTCCATATATTGAGAGTTAGCAACATTGCAAATGAGTACAACATGTGTATATTTAGAGGGCTAGCTTCAAGGCAGATGAGTCCAAAATGTTGATAGAGAGACAGCTGGCAACATGGCTGATGATTCCTACATGTCCATATACTGAGAACTAGCTACATGGCAGACAAGTCCAATATGTTCATATACAGAGAGCTACCTATATGGCAGATTAGTCTAACTTATCCATGCACAGAGAGCTAGATACATGGCAGAGTAGACCAACAAGTCCATATACAGAGCACTAGCTACATGGCAGATGAGTCCAACATGACCATGTACTGAGAGTTATCTACAAAATGCAGATGAATCCTACATGTGTATTTAGAGAGGACTTACTACAATGCAGATAAGTCCAAAATATTCATACAGAGAGAGCGGGCTACATGGCTGATGAGTACAACATGTCCATATACAGAGAGCTAGCTACATGGAGACAAGTCCAATATGTTCATATATAGAGAGCTACCTACATGGCATATCAGTCCAACATATCCATGCCCAGAGAGCTAGCTACATAGCAGCCGAATCCAAATGTCCATATACCGAGGGCTATCTACATGGCAGAGTAAGTGCAATATTTCCATATACAGAGTTCTAGCCACATGTCAGTTGAGTCCAACGTGTCTATATACTGAGAGCTAGCTACAAGGCGAAGTAGTCCATCATGTCCATATACAGAGTACTAGCTACATGGCAGACAAGTCCACCATGTCCATGTACTGAGAGTCAGCTACATGGAATAAGAATTCAACATCTGTATATAGAGAGTACTAACTACAAGGCAAATGAGTCCAACAAGTTAATACAGAGAGAGCTGGATAAATGGATGATGAGTCCAACATGTCCATATATAGAGAGCTATCTACATGACAGACAAGTCCAATATATTCATATACAGAGAGCTAACTACAAGGCAGATCAGTCCAATCTCTCCATGCACAGAGAGCTAGCTACATGGCAGACGAGTCCAAAATGTGCATATACAGAGAGTTAGCTACATGGCAGGTGAGTCCAACATGTGTATATTTAGAGGGCAAACAAGAAGGCAGATGAGTCCAATATGTTCATACACAGAATCATGGCTACATGGATGATGATGATTCCAACATATCCAAATACTGAGAGCTAGCTACATGGCAGACAAGTCCAATATGATCATATACAGAGAGCTACCTACATGCCAAATCAGTCCAACATATCCATGCACATAGAGCTAGCTACAGGGCAGACAAGTCCAAAATGTCCATTTACAGAGAACTAGCTACATGGCAGAGTAGTGTAACATTTCCATATACAGAGTTTTAGCTACATGGTAGATGAGTCCAACATGTCCATATACTGAGAGCTAGCTACATGGCAGAGTAATCCGACATATCCATATAGAGAGTACTAGGTACATGGCAGATGAGTACAACATGTCCATATACTTAGAATTAGCCACAAAATGTATATGAGTCTAAAATTTGTATATATAGAGGACTCGCTACAAGGAAAATGAGTCCAACATGTTCATACAGAGAGAGCTGACTACATGACTGATGAGTCCAATATGCCCATATACAGAGAGCTACCTACATGGTAGACAATTGTAGTATGTTCATATACAGAGAGCTGCATACATGGCAGATCAGTCCAACATATCCATGCACAGACAGCTTGCTACATGGCAGACGAGTCCAAAATGTCCAGATACAGAGAGCTAGCTACATGGCAGAGTAGTGCAACATTTCCATATACAGAGTTTTGGCTACATGGTAGATGAGTCCAACATGTCCATATACTGAGAACTAGCTATATGGCAGAGCAGTCCAACATATTCATATACAGAGTACTAGCTACATGATAGATGAGTCCAACATGTCCATATACTGAGAACTAGCTATATGGCAGAGCAGTCCAACATATTTATATACAGAGTACTAGCTACGTCGCAGATGAGTCCAACATGTTCATATACTGAGAATTAGCTACAAAATCCATATGAGTCCAACATGTGTATATATAGAGACTTGCTACAAGAGAGATGAGTCCAAGATGTTCATACAAAGAGAGCTGACTACATGAATAATGAGTCCAACATGCCAATATACAGAGAGCTACCTACATGGCAGAAAAGTCCAGTATGTCCATATACAGAGAGGTAGCTACATGGCAGACAAGTCCAATATATTCATATACAGAGAGCTACGAACATGGCAGATGAGTCCCACATATCCATGCACAGAGAGCTTACTACATGGCAGACGAGTTGAAAATATCCATATACAGAGAGCTAGCTACATGTCAGAGTGGGGCAACATTTCCATATACAGAGTTGTAGCTACATGGCAGATGAGTCCAACATGTCCAAATACTGAGAGCTAGCTACATGACAGATTAGTTCAACATGTCCATATACAGAGTACTAGCTACATGGCAGATGAGTCCACCATGTCCATATTCTGAGAATTAGCTACAAAATGCATATGAATACTACATGTGTATATATAGAGAACTTGCTACAAGGCAGATGAATCCAACATGTTCATACTTAGAGAGCTGACTACATGGTTAATGAGTCCAACATTCACATATGCAGAGAGGCAGCTACATGGCCTAAAAGTCCAGTATGTTCATATACATTGAGCTACCCACGTGGCAGATTAGTCCAATATATCCATGCATAGAGAGCTAGCTACATGGCAGAGGATTCCAAAATGTCAATATTCCGAGAGCTAGCTACATGGAAGAGTAGTCAAACATGTCCATATACAGAGTACTAGCTACATGTCAGACAAGTCCAATATGTTCATATACAGAGAGCTATCTACATGACAGATCATTCCATCACATCCACGCACAGAGAGGTATCTACATGGTAGACGAGCCCAAAATATCCATATACAGAAAGCTAGATACATGGCAGAGTAAATGCAACATTGCTATGTACAGAGTTCTAGCTAAATCGCAGATGAGTCCAACATGTCCATACAGTGAGAACTAGCAACATGGTAGATGAGTCCAACATGTGTATATTTAGATTGCTAGCTACAAGGCAGATGTGTCCAAAATGTTCATACAGAGAAGGCTGTCTACATGGCTGATGAGTCCAACATGTCTATATATAGAGTGCTAGCTACATGGCAGACAAGACTCATATGTTCATGTACAGAGAGCTACCTACATGGCAGAAGAGTCCAACCTATCCATGCACAGAGAGCTACCTACATGGCAGAAGAGTCCAAAATGTCCATATACAGAGAGCTAGTTGCATGACAGAGTAGAGCAACGTTGCAAAATACAGAATTCTAGCTACATGGCATATGAGTCCACCATGTCCATATACGGAGAGCTAGCTACATGGCAGAGTAGTCCAACATGTCCATATACAAAGTACTAGCTACATGGCAGATGAGTCCAAAGTGTCCATATACTGAGAGCTAGCTACATGGCAGAGTAGTCCAACATGTCCATATACAGATTACTAACTGCATGGCAGATGAGTCCAACATGTGTATATTTAGAAGGCTAGCTACAAGGCAGATGAGTCCAATATGTTCATACACATACACATGACTACATGGATGATGATTCCAACATATCCAAATCCTGAGAGCTAGCTATATGGCAGACAAG
>NW_006408726.1:5552272-5555140 GCF_000296735.1 Chrysochloris asiatica
CTATGGGTTGGAACCGACTCGAAGGCACTTAACAACAACAACAAAGCTACATGGCAGAGTAGTCCATCATGTCCATATACAGAGTACTAGCTACATGGTAGATGAGTCCAACATATCCATATACTAAGAGCTAGCTATATGGCAGAGTAGTCCGACATATCCATATAGAGAGTACTTGGTACATGGCAGATGAGTACAACATGTCCATATAGTGAGAATTAGCTACAAAATGTATATGAGTCTAAAATTTGTATATATAGAGGACTTGCTACAAGGAAAATGAGTCCAACATGTTCATACAGAGAGAGCTGCCTACGTGACTGATAAGTCCAATATGCCCATATACAGAGAGCTACCTACATGGTAGACAATTCCAGTATGTTCATATACAGAGAGCTACATACATGGCAGATCAGTCCAACATATCCATGCACATAGAGCTAGCTACATGGCAGACGAGTCCAAAATGTCCATATACAGAGAGCTAGCTATATGGCAGAGTAGTGCAATATTTCCATATACAGAGTTTTGGCTACATGGTATATGAGTCCAAAATGTCCATATACTAAGAACTAGCTACATGGCAGAGCAGTCCAACATGTCCATATACTGAGAATTAGCTACAAAATCCATGAGTCCAACATGTGTATATATAGAGACTTGCCACAAGAGAGATGAGTCCAAGATGTTCATACAGAGAGAGCTGACTACATGACTGATGAGTCCAACATGCCAATATACAGAGAGCTACCTACATGGCAGAAAAGGCCAGTATGTCCATATACAGAGAGCTAGCTACATGGCAGACAAGTCCAATATAGTCATATACAGAGAGCTGCATACATGGCAGATGAGTCCCAAATATCCATGCACAGAGAGCTTACTATATGCCAGAGAGGTGCAGGATTTCCGTATACGGAGTTCTAACTACATGGCAGAGTGGTGCGACATTTCCATATACAGAGTTCTAGCTACATGGCAGATGACTCCAATGTGTTCAAATACTGAGAGCTAGCTACATGACAGATTAGTTCAACAAGTCCATATACAGAGTACTAATTACATGGCAGATGAGTCCAAAATGAGCTTATACTGAGAATTAGCTACAAAATGCATATGAGTACAACATGTGTATATATAGAGGACTTGCTACAAGGCAGATGAATCCAACATGTTCATACTCAGAGAGTTGACTACATGGATAATGAGTCCAACATTCCCATATACAGAGAGGAGCTACATGGCCAAAAAGTCCAGTATGTTCATATAAATTAAGCTACCCACATGGCAGATCAATCAAATATAATCATGCATAGAGAGCTAGCTACATGGCAGACGAATCCAAAATGTCCATATACAGAGAGCTAAGTACATGGAAGAGTAGTCCAACATGTCCATATAAAGAGTACTAGCTACATGGCAGATGAGTTCAAAGTGTCCATATACTGAGAGCTAGCTACATGGCAGAGTAGTCCATCATGTCCATATACAGAGTACTAGCTACATGGCAGATGAGTCCATCATGTCCATATACTGAGAGTTAGCTACATGGAATATGAATTCAACATCTGTATATAGAGAGTACTAACTACAAGGCAGATGAGTCCAACATGTTAATACAGAGAGTACTGGATAAATGTCTGATGAGTCCAACATGTCCATATACAGAGAGCTATCTACATGACAGACACGTCCAATATATTCATATATAGAGAGCTATCCACATGGCAGATCAGTCCAACCTATCTATGCACAGAGAGCTAGCTACATGGCAGACGAGTCGAAAATGTGCATATACAGAGAGCTAACTACATGGCACAGTAGTGCAGCATTTCCATATACAGAGTTCTAGCTACATTGCAGATGAGTCCAACAAATCCATATACAGAGTACTAGCTACATGGCAGATGAGGACAATATGTCCATATAATGAGAGTTAGCAACATGGCAGAGGAGTCAAACATGTGTATATTTAGAGGGCTAGCTACAAGGCAGATAAGTCCAATATGTTCATACACAAAGACATGGTGACATGGATGATAATTCCAATGTATCCAAATACTGAGAGCTAGCTACATGGCAGACAAGTCCAATTTGATCATATACAGAGAGCTATCTACATGGCAGATCAGTCCAACATATCCATGCACAGAGAACTAGCTACATGGCAGACGAGTCCAAAATGTCCATATACAGAGAGCTAGCTACATGGCAGAGTAGTGTAACATTTCCATATACAGAGTTTTAGCTACATGGTAGATGAGTCCAACATGTCCATACACTCCGAGGTAGCTATATGGGAGAGTAGTCCGATATATCCATATAGAGAGTACTAGGTACATGGCAGATGAGTCCAACATATCCATATCCTGAGAGTTCACTACATGGAAGACGAGTCCAACATGTGTAAATATAGAGGACTAGGTGCTAGGCAGATGAGTCTAACATGTTCATAGAGAGAGAGCTGGCTACATGTCTGATGAGTACAACATGTTCATATACAGAATACTAGCTACATGGCAGACAAGACCAATATATTCATATACAGAGAGCTACCTACATGGCAGTTGAGTCCAACCTATACATGCACAGAGAGCTAGCTACATGGCAGACGAGTCCAAAATGTACATATACAGAGAGCTAGGTACATGAGAGAGTAGAGCAGCATTTCCACATTCAGAATTCCAGCTACATGGAAGATGAGTCCAATGTATTCATATATTGAGAGCTAGCTACATGGCAGAGTAGTCCAACATGTCCATATACAGATTACTAGCTGCATGGCAGACGAGTCCAACATGTCCATATACTGAGAAATACCTACATTGCAGACAAGACCAATATATTCATATAGAGAGAGCTACCTAC
>NW_006408726.1:5556046-5558186 GCF_000296735.1 Chrysochloris asiatica
GAGAGACAGCTGGCTACATGGCTGATGAGTCCAACATGCCCATATACACAGAGCTAGCTACATGGCATAAAAGTCCATGCACAGAGAGCTAGCTACATGGAAGACAAATCCAAAATGTCCATATACAGAGAGCCAGCACCATGGCAGAGTAGTGCAATATTTCAATATACAGAGTCCTAGCAACATGGCAGATGAGTCCAACATTGTCCATATACTGAGAGTTAGATACATAACAGAGTAGTCTAACATGTCCAAATACAGTGTACTAGCTACATGACAGAAAATCCAATATGTTTATATACTGACAGCTAGCTACATGGTAGAGTAGTCCAATATGTCCATATACAGAGTACTAGCTAGATGGCAGATGAGTCCAACTTGTCCTATACATGAGTCCATTGTGTCCTATACTGAGAGATCACTACATGGCATACTAGACCAACATGTCCATATCCTGAGAGTTAGCTACATGGCAGGTGAGTCCAACATGTGTATATATAGAGGACTAGCTGCAAGGCAGATGAGTCCAACATGTTCATAGAGAGAGAGCTGGCTACATGTCTGATGAGTCTAACATGTAGATATACAGAGTCCTAGCTACATGACAGACAAGTCCAATATATTCATATACAGAGAGCTAATTACATGGAAGTTCAGTCCAACCTATCCATGCATACAGAGCTAGCTACATGGCAGAGTAGTGCAACATTTCCTTCTACAGTGTTATAGGTAAATGGCAGATCAGTCCAACATGTCCATATACTGAGAGCTAGCTACATGCCAGAGTACTCCAACATGTCCATATACAGAGTACTATCTACATGGCAGATGAGTCCAACATGTCCATATACTGATAGTTAGCAACAAAATGCAGATGAGTCCAACCTGCCTATATAGAGGACGTGCGACAAGGCAGATGAGTCCAAAATATTCATACAGAGAGAGCGGACTACATGGCTGATGAGACCAACATGTCTATATACAGAGAGCTAACTACACGGAGACAAATCCAATATGTTCATATACAGAGAGCTACCTACATGGCAGTTCTGTCCAACCTATCCATGCACAGAGAGTTAGCTACATGGCAGATGAGTACAAAATGTCCCTATACAGAGGGGTAGCTACATGGCAGTGTACTGCAACATTTCCATATACAGAGTTCTAGCTACATGGCAGATGAGTCCAACATGTCCATATACTGAGAGTTAGCTACATGCCAGATGAGTCAAACATGTGTATATTTAGAGGGCTAGCTACAAGGAAGATGAGTCCAACATGTTTATACACACAGAGCTGGCTACATGGCTGATGATTCCAACATGTCGATATACTGAGAGCTAGCTACATGGTAGAAAAATCCAATATGTTCATATACAGAGAGCTAACTACATGGCAGACAAGTCCAAATTATGCATTTAAAGACAGCTAGCTACATGGCAGAGTAGTGCAACATTTCCATATACAGAGTTCTAGCTACAAGGCAGATACTGAGAGCTAGCTTCATGGCAGAGTATTCCAACATGTCCATATAAAGAGTACTAGCTACATGGCAGATGAGTCCAACGTGTCCATATACTGATAGCTACATACATGGCAGAGTAGTCCATCATGTACATATACAGAGTACTAGCTACATGGCAGATGAATCCACCATGTCCATATACTGAGAGTTAGCTACATGGAGTATGAGTATAACATCTGTATATAGAGAGGGCGAGCTATAAGGCAGATGAGTCCAAAATGTTAATACAGAGAGAGCTTGATAAATGACTGACGAGTCCAACATGTCCATATACAGAGAGCTATCTACATGAAAGACAAGTACAATATATTTGTATACAGAGAGCTACCTACATGGCAGATTAGTCTGGCATATCCATGCACAGAGTGCTAGCTACATGGCAGACTAGTCAAAAATGTGCATATACAGAGAGCTAACTACATGACACTGTAGTGCAACATTTCCATATACATAGTTCTAGCTACATGGTAAATGAGTCCAATGTGACCATATTCTGATAGCTAGCTACATGACAGAGTAGTCCAACATGTCCATATACAGAGTACTAGCTACATGGCAGATGATTCCAACATGTCCATATACTGAGAGTTAGCGATATGGCAGATGAATCCAACA
>NW_006408726.1:5559601-5560284 GCF_000296735.1 Chrysochloris asiatica
AGCTAGCTACTTGGCAGAGTAGTGCAACATTTCCATATACAGAGTTCTAGCTACATGGCAGATGAGTCCAACGTGTCCATATACTGAGAGCAAGCTCCATGGCAGAGTAGTCCAACATGTCCATATACAGAGTACTAGCTATATGGGGGATGCGCCCACCATTTCCATATATTGAGAGTTAGCTACATGACAGATGAGTCCAACATGTGTGTATATATAGAGGACTAGTTACAAGGCAGAGCAGTCAAAAATATTCATACAGATTGAGCTGGATACATGGCTGTTGAGTCCAAATGTTCATATACAGAGTGCTAGTTACATGTCAGACAAGTACAATATGTTCTTATACAGAGAGCTACCTACATGGCAGATCAGTACATCATATCCATGTACAGAGAGCTAGGTACAAGACAGCCGAGTGCAAAATGTCCATATAAAGAGAGGTAGCTACATAGCAGAGTAGTGAGACATTTCCATATAGAGAGGTCTAGCTACATAGCAGATTAGTCCATTGTGTCCTATACTGAGAGATCGCTACATGGCATACTAGACCAACATGTCCATAGACTGAGAGTTAGCAACATGGCAGATGAGTCCAAAATGTTTATAATTAGAGGGCTAGCTACAAGGCAGATGAGTCTAACATGTTCATACATAGAGAGCTGACTACATGGCTGATGAGT
>NW_006408726.1:5561009-5565697 GCF_000296735.1 Chrysochloris asiatica
CCAACATGTCCATATACAGAGAGCTAGCTACATGGCAGACAAGTCCAATATGTTCATATACAGAGAGCCACCTACATGGCTGATCAGTCCAACATATAAATACACAGAGAAGTACCTTCATGGCAGACAAGTCCAAAATGTCAATATACAGAGTGATAGCTAAATGGCAGAGTTGTGCAACATTTCCTTATACAGATTTCTAGCTACATGTCAGATGAGTCCACCGTGTCCATAAACTGAGAGTTAGCTACATAGCAGTGTAGTCCAACATGTCCATATACAGCGTTTTAGTACATGGCATATGAGTTCAACATATGAATATTTAGAGGGCAAGCTTCAAGGCAGATGAGTTCAACATGTTCATAAACAGAGAGCTGGCTACACGACTGATGAGTTCAACATGTCCATATTCAGAGAGCTAGCTAAATGGCAGAGAAGTCCAATATTTTCATATACAGAGAGCTTGTTACATGGCAGAGTAGTCCAACATGTCTATATACAGAGTACTAGCTCCATGGCAGATGTGTCCAACATGTACATATACTGAGAGTGAGCAACATGGCATATGAGTTCAACATGTGTATATTTAGAGGACTAGCTACAAGGCAAATGAGTCCAACATGTTCATACAGAGAGAGCTGGCTACATGGCTGATGAGTCCAACATGTCCACATACAGAGAGATAGCTACATAGCAGACAAGTCCAACATGTTCATATACAGAGAGCTAACTTCATGGCCAATTGTTCCAATATATCCATGTACAGAGAGCTACCTTCATGGCAGACGAGTCCACAATGACCATATACAGAGAGCTACCTACATGGGTGAGTAGTGCAACATTTCCTTTTACAGAGTTCTAGCTACATTTCAGATGAGTCCAACATGTCCATATGCAGAGAGCTGGCTCCATGGCAGACAAGTCCACTATGTTCAAATATAGAGAGTTACCTACATGGATTATCAGTCCAACATAACCATGCACAGAGAGCTAGCTACATGGAAGACAAATTCAAAATGTCCATATGGAGAGAGCTAGCTACATGGTAGAGTAGTGAGATATTTCCATATACAGACTTCTAGCTACATTGCAGATGAGTCCAACGTGCCCATATACTGAGATCTAGATACATGGCAGAAGAGTCCAACATGTCCATATACTGAGAGTTAGCAACATGGCAGATGAGTCCAACATGTGTATATTTCGAAGGCTCGCTACAAGGCAGATGAGTCTATGATGTTCATACACAGATAGCTGACTACATGGCTGATGAATACAACATGTCCATATACTGAGAGCTAGCTACATGGCAGACAAGTCCAATATGTTCATGTACAGAGAGCCACCTACTTGACAGATCAGTCCAACATATACATGTACAGAAAGCTAGCTATACGGCAAACGGATCCAAAATATCCATATACAGGGAGCTAGCGACATGGCAGAGTAGTGCAACATTTCCATCTACAGAGTTCTAGCTACATGGCAGATGCCTCCAACTCTTCCATATACTGAGAGCTAGCGACCTGGCAGAGCAGTCCAACATGTCCATATACAGAGTACTAGCTAAATGCCACATGAGTCCAACATGTTCATAAACTTGAGAGTTAGCTACATGGCTGATGAGTCCAAAATGTGTATATATGGAGGAATAGCTACAAGGCAGATGAGTGCAACATGTTCATACTGAGAAAGATGGCTAATGAGTCCAACAATTCCATATACAGAGAGCTAGCTACATATCAGACATGTCCAAAATCTCCATATACAGAGTACTAGCTACATGGCAGATGAGTCCAACATGTTCATATACTGAGAGCTAGCAACATGGCAGATGAATCCAACATGTGTATTTTTAGAGGGCTAGCTATAAGACAAATGAGTCGAACATGTTCAAACACAGAGAGCTGGCTACATGTGTGATGAGTCGTACATGTCCATATACAGTGAGCTAGCTATATGGCAGACAAGTCCAATATATTAATATACAGAGAGCAAACTACATTGCAGATCAGTCCAATATATCCACACACAAAAAGCTAGCTATATGGTAGACGAGTCCAAAATGTGCATATACAGATATCAAACTACATGCAGAGTAGAGCAACATTTCCATATACAGAGTTCTAGCTACATGGAAGATGAGTGCCAAATGTCCATATACTGAGAGTTAACTTCATGGCAGATGAGTCCTACATGTTTATATATAGAGAGCTAACTACAAGGCAGATGAGTCCAACATGTTCGTACACAGAGAGCTGGCTACATGACTGATTGAATATAACATGTCCATATACAGAGAGCTAGCTACATGGCAGAAAAATCTAGTATGTTCATGTACAGAGAGTGACCTACATGACAGATTATTCCATCATATCCATGCACAGAGCGCTCGGTACATGGCAGAGTAGTGCAAGAATTACATATATAGAGTTATAGCTACATGGCAGATAAGTCCAAAATGTGCATATACTGAGAGCTAGCTACATGCCGGAGTAGTCCAACCTGTCCATGTACAGAGTACTATCTATTTAGCAGATGCATCCAACATGTCCATATACTGAGCGTTATCATCATGGCAGATAAGTCCAACATGTGAATATTTAGAGTGATAGCTACAAGACAGATGAGTCCAACATGTTCATACAGCGAGAGAGAGATGGCTACATGGCTGATGAGTCCAACATATACATATAAAGAGAGTGAGCTACATAACAGACAAGTCAAGTCTGTTCCTATACAGAGACCTACATACATGGCAGATAAGTCTAAATTATCCATGCACAGAGAGCTAGCCACATGGAAGACAAGTCCAAAATGTTCATATACAGAGAACTAACTACATCGCAGAGTAATGCAACCTTTCCATATAGAGAGTTCTAGCTACATGGCAGATGAGTCCAACGTGTCCATATACTGAGAGCTAGCTACATGGCAAAGTGGTCCAACATGTCCTTGTTCAGAGTACTGGCTACATGGCAGATGATTGCAACATGTCCATATGCTGAGAGTTAGCTACAAAATGTAGATAAGTCCAACATGTGTATACAGAGAGCACTTCCAACAAGGCAGATGATTTGAAAATGTTCATACAGTCAGAGCTGGCTACATGACTGATGAGTCCAACAAGCCTATATACAGAGAGCTAGCTACATTGCAGAAAAGCCCAATATGTTCATATATAGAGAGCTACCTACATGGCAGATCAGTTCAGCATATCCATGCAGAGAGCAAGCTATATGGAAGACGAGTACAATATTTCCATATACAGAGTTCTAGCCACATGGCAGATGAGTTCAACGTGTGCATACACTGAGAGCTAGCTACATGGCAGACAAGTCCAACATATCCAAATACAGAGTGCTAGCCACATGTCAGAGTAGTCCAACATGTCCATATACAGAGCACTAGCTACATGGCAGATGAGTCCAACATGTCCATGTACTGAAAGTAAGCTACATGGCAGACGAGTCGACAATGTCCATATACAGAGAGCTAGCTAAATGGCAGAGTAGTTCAACATTTAAATATACGGAGTTCTAGCAACATGGCAGATGAGTCCAATGTGTCCACAAACTGAGAGCGAGCTACATGGCAAAGTAGTCCAACATGTCCATATACTGAGAGTTAGCTACATGACAGACAGGTCTTAAATGTGTATATTTAGAGGGCTAGCAACAAGGCAGATTTGTTCAACATGTTCATACATAGAGAGCTGGCTATAAGGCTGATGAGTCCAACATATCCATATACTGAGAGCTAACTACATGTATACAGAGGTGGCTACATGGCTGATGATTCCAACATGTCCATTTACTGGGAACTAGCTACATGGCAGACACATCTAATATGTTCATATGCAGAGAGCTAACTACATGGCAGATCAGTCCAACCTATCCATGCACAGAAAGCTAGTTACAGGGCAGAAGAGTCCATAAATGTCCATATATGTTCATATACAGTGAGCTGCCTGCATGGCAGATCAGTCCAACATATCCTTCACAGTGAGCTTGCTTCATGGCAGCCGATTCCAAAATGTCGATATACAGTGAGCTAGCTACATGGTAGAGTGTTGCAACATTTCTATATACAGAGTTCTAGCTACATGGCAGATGAGCTCAACATGTCCATATACTGAGAGCTAGCTACATGGCAGAGTAGTCTAACATGTCCATATACAGAGTACTAGCTATATGGCAGATGAACCCAACATGTCCATATAATGAGAGATAGCTACATGGCAGATGAGTCCAACATGTGTACATATAGAGGAGTAGCTACAAGGCAATTGAGTCCAACGTGCTCATACAGAGAGAGCTGGCTACATGCTGATGATTCCAACATGTCCCTATACAGAGAACTTGCTACATGCTAGAAAAGTCCAATATGTTCATATACAGAGAATTATCTACATGGCAGATCAGTCCATCATATCCATGCACAGAGAGCTAGTCACATGGCAGATGAGTCCAAAATGTCCATTTACTGAGAGCTAGCTACATGGCAGAGTAGTGCAACATTTCCATATACAGGGTTCTAGCTACATGGCAGATGAATCCAAAGTGTCCATTCACTGAGAGCTAGCTACGTGGCAGAGTGGTCCAATATGTCCATATACAGTGTGCTAGCTACATGGCAAACGAGTCCAACATGTCCATATACTAAGAGTTAGCAACATGGTAGATGAT
>NW_006408726.1:5567512-5568541 GCF_000296735.1 Chrysochloris asiatica
GAGTGCAACATGTTCATACACAGAGAGCTGGCTACATGTCTGATCAGTCAACATGTCAATATGTACAGAGAGCTAGCTACATAGAAGAAAAGTCCTATATGTTCATATACAGAGAGATACCTACATGTGAGATCATTCCAACATATCCATTCACAGAGAGCCAGCTACATGACAGATGAGATTAAAATGTTCATATAGGGAGAGCTAGCTACATGGCATAGTACTCCAACATGTCCATATAGAGTGTACTAGCTACATGGCAGATGAGTCCAACATGTCCATATTCTGAAAATTAGACACATGTTAGAGGAATCCAACATGTGTATATTTAGAGGGCTAGCTACAAGGCAATGAGAGCAACATGTTCATACACAGAGAGCAGGCTACATGGCTGAATAGTCCAACATGTCCATATACAGAGAGCAGCTATATGGCAGAGAAGTCCAATATGTTCATATACAGATAGCTACATACATGGCAGATCATTTTAACATATCCATGCACAGAAAGATAGCTACATGGCAGACGAGTCTAAAATGTCCATATACAGAGAGATAGCTACATGGCAGAGTAGTGCAACATTTCAATATACAGAGTTCTAGCAACATGACAGATGAGTTCAACATGTCCATATACTGAGATCTAGCTACATGGCAGAGTAGTGCAATATGTCCACATACAGAGTACAAACTACATGGCCGATGAGCCCAACATGTCCATATACTGAGAGATAGCTACATGGCAGATGAGTCCAACATGTGTATACATAGAGGACTAGCTACTAAGCAGAAACATGCTCATACAGAAAGAGTTGGCTATATGGCTGATGAGTCCAAAATGTTCATATACAGAGAGCTTGCTAAATGGCAGAAAAGTCCACTATGTTCATATACAGAGAGCTAGCTACATGGCAGATAGTCCAACTTTTCCATGCACAGAGAGCTAGTCACATGGCAGACAAATTCAAAATGTCTATATACAGAGAGCTAGCTACATGGCAGAGTAGTGCAACATTTACATATACAGAGT
>NW_006408726.1:5569766-5572798 GCF_000296735.1 Chrysochloris asiatica
GAGTCCAAAATGTGCATATACAGAGATCAAACTACATGCAGAGTAGAGCAACATTTCCATATACAGAGTTCAACCTACATGGCAGATGAGTCCAACGTGTTCATATACTGAGAGCTAGCTGCACAGCAGAGTAGTCAAACATGTCCATATACAGAGTACAAGCAACATGGCAGATGAGTGCACCATATACATATACTGAGAGTTAGTTACATGGCAGATGAGTCCTACATGTTTATATAGAGAGGGCTTACTATAAGGCAGATGAGTCCAACTTGTTCGTACACAAAGAGCTGGCTACATGGCTGATTGAATATAACATGTCCATATACACAGAGCTAGCTACATGGCAGACAGATCCAGTATGTTCATATACAAAGAGCGGCCTACATGGCATATTAGTCCATCATATCCATTCACAGAGCGCTAGCTTCATGGCAGAGTATTGCAACAATTAAATATACAGAATTACAGCTACATGGCAGAAGAGTCCAACGTGTGCTTATACTGAGAGCTAGCTACATGCTGGAGTAGTCCAACTTGTCCATATACAGAGTACTATCTATATAGCAGATGAGTCTAACATGTCCATATACTGAGCGTTATCTACATGGCAGATAAGTTCTACATATGAATATTTAGAGTGATAGCTACAAGACAGATGAGTCCAACATGTTCATTCAGAGAGAGATGGCTACATGGCTGATGAGCCCAACATGTACATATATACAGAGAGATAGCTACATGACAGACAAGTCCAATCTGTTCCTATACGGGGACCTACATACATGTCAGATCAGTCTAACATATCTATGCACAGAGAGCTAGCCACATGGAAGACAAGTCCAAAATTTCCATATACAGAGAACTAACTACATGGCAGAGTAGTGCAACCTTTCCATATAGAGAGTTCTATCTAAATGGCAGATGACTCCAACGTGTCCATATAATGAGAGCTAGCTACATGTCAAAGTGGTCCAACATGTCTTTGTTCAGAGTACTGGCTACATGGCAGATGATTGCAACATGTCCATATACTGAGAGTTAGCTACAAAATCTAGATGAGTCCAACATGTGTATATAGAAAGCACTTCCTACAAGGCAGATGATTTGAAAATGTTCATACAGAGAGAGCTGGCTACATGACTGATGAGTCCAACAAACACATATACAGACAGCTAGCTACATGGCAGAAAAGTCCAATATGTTCATATACAGAGAGCTACCTACATGGCAGATCAGTTCAACATATCCATGCACAGAGAGCAAGCTATATGGCAGTCGAGTCCAAAATTTCCATATACAGAGAGCTAGCTACATGGACGAGTAGTACAACATTTCCATATACAGAGTTCTAGCTACATGGCAGATCAGTCCAACATATCCATGCACAGTGAGCTTGCTTCATGGCAGCCGAGTCCAAAATGTTGATATACAGTGAGCTAGCTACATGGTTGAGCGTTGCAACATTTCCATATACACAGTTCTAGATACATGGCAGAAGAGCTCAACATGTCCATATACTGAGAGCTAGCCACATGGCAGATTAGTCCAACATGTCCATACACAGACTACTAGCTACATGGCAGATGAGCCCAACATGTCCATATAATGAGAGATAGCTACAGGGCGGATGACTCCAACATGTGTACATATAGAGGACTAGCTACAAGGCAGATGAGTCCAACATGCTCATATAGAGAGAGCTGGGACATGGCTGATGAGTCCATCATGTCCTTACAGAGAGCTTGCTACATGCCAGAGAAGTCCAATATATTCATATACAGAGATTATCTACATGGCAGATCAGTCCAACATATCCATGCACAGAAAGCTAGTCACATGGCAGATGAATCCAAAATGTCCATATACAGAGAGCTAGCTATATGGCAGAGAAGTGCAACATTTCCATATACAGGGTTCTAACTACATGGCAGATGAATCCAAAGTGTCCATGCACTGAGACCTAGCTACATGGCAGAGTAGTCCAACATGTCCATATACAGAGTGCTAGCTACATGGCAGATGAGTCCAACATGTCCGTATACTAAGAGTTAGCAACATGGTAGATGATTAAAACATGTGTTTATTTAGAGAGCTAGATTCAAGGCAAATGAGTGCAACATGTTCAAACACAGAGAGCTGGCTACATAGCTGATGATTCCAACATGTCCATTTACTGAGAGCTAGCTACATGGCTGACAATTCTAACATGTTCATATGCAGAGAGCTAACTACATGGCAGATCAGTCCAACCTATCCATGCACAGAAAGATAGTTACATGGCAGACAAGTCCAAAATGTCCATATATAGAGGGCTAGGTACATGGCAAAGAAGTGCAACATTTCCATATATAGAGTTCTAGCTACATGGCAGATGAGTCCAACGTGTCCATATACTGAGAGCTAGCTACATGGCAGAGTCCAACATGTACATATACAGAGTACTAGCTACATGGCAGATGAGTCCAACATGTCCATATACTGAGAATTAGGTACAAAATGCATATGAGTCCAACAAGTGTATATATAGAGGCTAGCTACAAGACAGATGAGTCCAACATGCTCATTCAGTAGAGTTGGCTACATGGCTGATGAGTCCAACATGTCCATATACAGAGAGCTAGCTACATGGCAGAAAAGTCCAATATGTTCATATACAGAGAGTTACCTAAATGGCATATCAGTCCAACATATCCATGCACAGAGAACTAGTCACACAGAAGATGAATCCAAAATGTCCATATACAGAGAGGTAGCTAAATGTCAGACTAAGTGCCTAATTTCCATATACAAAGTTCTAGGTATTGGCAGAGGTGTTCAAAATGTCAATACACTGAAAGCTAGCTACACGGTAGAGTATTCTAACATAACTATATATAGAGAAGTAGCTACATGGCTGATGATTCCAAAGTGTCCATTTACTGGGAGCTAGCTATATGGCAGACATGTCCAATATGTTCATATGCAGAGACCTAACTACATGGCAGATCAGTCCTACCTATCCATGCACAGAAAGCTAGCTACATGGCAGA
>NW_006408726.1:5572938-5574802 GCF_000296735.1 Chrysochloris asiatica
AGAGAGCTAGCTACATGGCAGATAGGTCCAACATGTGTATATTTAGAGGGCTAGCTACAAGGCAGATGAGTCCAACATGTTCATACAGAAAGAGCTGGCTACATGGCTGATGAGTCCAACATTTCCTTATACTGAGAGCCAGCTAAATGCCAATAATTCCAAAATGTCCATATACAGAGAGCTAGTTACATGACAGAGTAGTGCAGCATTTCCATATACAGAGTACTAGCTACATGACAGATGAGTCCAACACATGCATATACTGAGAATTAGGTACAAAATGCATAGGAGTCCAACAAGTGTATATATAGAGGACTTGCTACAAGGCAGATGAGTCAAACATGTTCATGCAAAGAGAGCTGACTACGTGGCTGATGAGTCTAATTTTCCCATATATGGAGAGGTAGCTACATGGCAAAAAAGTCCAGTATGTTCATACATAGAGAGCTACCTACATGGCAGATCAGTCTAACATATCCAGGCACAAACAGCTAGTTACATGGCAGACGAGTCCAAAATGTCCATATAGAGAGAGCTAGCTACATGGGAGAGTAGTGCAACATTTCATTATACAGAGTACTAACTATATGGCAGATTAATTCAACGTGTCCACATACTGAGAGCTAGCTACATGGCAGAGTAATGTAACATGTCCATATGCAGAGTACTAGCTACATGGCAGATTAACCCAACATGTCCATATAATGAGAGATAGCTACATGGCATATGAGTCCAAGATCCTCATACAGAGAGAGCTGGCTACATGGCTGATGAGTCCAACATGTCCTTATACAGAGAGCTTGCTACATGGCAGAAAAGTCTAATATGTTCATATACAGAGAATTATCTACTTGGCAGATCAGTCCAACATATCCAAGCAAAGAGAGCTAGTCACATGGCAGACGAATCCAAAATGTCCATATACAGAGAGCTAGCTACATGGTAGGGTAGTGCAACACTTCCATATACAGGGTTATAGCTACATGACAGATGAGTCCAAAGTGTCCATACACTGAGAGCTAGCTACATGGCAGAGTAGTCCAACATGTCCATATACTAAGAGTTAGCAACATGGTAGCTAATTAAATCATATGTATATTTAGAGAGCTAGCTTCGAGGCAGATGAGTCCAACATGTTCATATACAGAAAGTTGGCTATATGGCTGATGATTCCAACATGTCCATTTACTGGGAGCCAGCTACATGGCAGACAAGTCTAATATGTTCATATGCAGAGAGCTAACTACATGGCTGATCAGTCCAACCTCTCCATGCACCGAAAGCTAGCTACATGGCAGACGAGTCCAAAATGTCCATATATAGAGGGCTAGGTACATGGCAGAGTAGTGAAACATTTCCATATATAGAGTTCTAGCAACATTGCAGATGAATCCAACTTGTCCATATACTGAGAGCTAGCTTCATGGCAGATGAGTCCAACATGTCCGTATACTGAGAATTAGGTACAAAATGCATATGAGTCCAACAAGTGTAAATATAGAGGACTTGCTACAAGGCAGATGAGTCAAACATGTTCATGCAAAGAGAGCTGACTACGTGGCTGATGAGTTCAACTTTCCCATATATAGAGAGATAGCTACATGGCCCCAAAGTCCAGTATGTTCATACACAGAGAGCTACCTACATGGAAGATCAGTCTAACATATCCATGCACAAACACCTAGCTACATGGCAGGCGAGTCCAAAATGTCCATATAGAGAGAGCTAGCTACATGGGAGAGTAGTGCAACATTTCATTATACAGAGTTCTAGCTACATGGCAGATGAGTCCAACGTGTCCATACAGAGAGAGATGGCTACATGGCTGATGAGTCCAACATGTCCATATACAGAGAGCTAGCTA
>NW_006408726.1:5574942-5581567 GCF_000296735.1 Chrysochloris asiatica
AACTAGCCACAGGGCAGAGTAGTGCAACATTTCCATATGCAGAGTTCTAGCTACATGGCAGATGAGTGCAACGTGTCCATAAACTGAGAGATAGCTAAATGGCAAAGTAGTACAACATGTCCTTATACAGAGTACAAGCTACATGGCAGATGAGTCCAACATGTCCATATACTGAGAGTTAGCTACAAAATGCAGATGAGTCTTACATATGTATATATAGAGGACTTGCTACAAGGCAGATGAGTCCCAAATGTTCATATAGAGAGCTGGCTACATGGCTGATGAGTCCAAAATGTCCATATACAGAGAGATAGCTTCGTGGAAGAGTAGTACAATATTTCCAAATACAGAGTTCTACCTACATGGCAGATGAATCCAACGTGTGCCTATAGTGAGAGACAGTCACATGGCCAAGTAGTCCAACATGTCCATATACAGATTACTAGCTACATGGTAGATGAGTCCAATATATCCATATACTGAGTTAGTAACATGGCAGATGAGTCCAACATGTGTATTTTTAGAGGGCTAGCTACAAGACAGATAAGTCCAACATGTTCATACAGAGAGTGGTGCCTACAAGGCTGATGAGTACAACATATCCATATACAGAGAGCTAGCTACATGGCAGATAGGTCCAACATGTGTATATTTAGAGGGCTAGCTACAAGGCAGATGAGTCTAACATGTTCATGCAGAGAGATCTGGCTACATGGCTGATGAGTCCAACATACCCATATACTGAGAGCCAGCTAAATGCAGACAGTTCCAAAATGTTCATATACAGACATCTTCCTACATGGCAGATAAGTCCAACATATCCATGCACAGAGAGCTAGCTGCATGGCAGACGAGTACAAAATCTCCATATACAGAGTTCTAGCTACATGGCAGATGAGTTCAACATGTCCATATACTGAGAACTAGCTACATGACAGAGTAGTTCAACATGTCCATGTACAGAGTACTAGCTACATGCTAGATGAGCCCAACATGTCCATATACTGAAAGATAGCTACATGACAGATGAGTCCAACATGCATATATATAGAGGCTAGCTACAAGGGCAGATGAGTCCAACATGCTCATACTGAGAGAGTTGGCTACATGGCTGATGAGTCTAACATGTCCATATAGAGAGAGCTAGCTACATGGCAGAAAAGTCCAATATGTTCATATACAGAGAGCGATCTAAATGGGAGATCAGTCCAACATATCCATGCAAAGAGAACAAGTCACATAGCAGATGAATGCAAAATGTCCATATACAGAGAGTTAGCTAAATGGCGGAGTAAGTGCATCATTTCCATATACAGAGTTCTAGCTACTTGGCAGATGAGTCCAAAATGTCCATACACTGAAAGCTAGCTACATGGCAGAGTAGTCCAACATATCCATATACAGAATACTAGCTACATGGCAGATGAGTCCAACAAGTCCATGTACAGAGAGTTAGCTACAAAATGCAGATGAGCCCAACCGTGTATATTTAGAGGGCTAGCTATAAGGCATATTTGTCCAACATGTTCATACATAGAGGGCTGGCTACATGGCTGATGAGTCCAACATATCCATATACTGAGAGCTAACTGCATGGCAGACATGTCTAATATGTTCATATACAGAGAGCTAACTGCATGGCAGATCAGTCCAACATATCCATGCACAGTGAGCTTGCTTCATGGCAGCCGAGTCCAAAATGTCCATATACAGTGAGCTAACTACATGGCAGAGTATTGCAACATGTCCATATACAGAGTTCTAGCTACATGGCAGATAAGTTCAACGTGTCCATATACTGAGAGCTCAGTACATTGTAGAGTAGTCCAACATGTCCATATACAGAGTACTAGCTACATGGCAGATGAGTCCAACATGTGCATATACTGAGAATTAGGTCCAAAATGCATAGGAGTCCAACAAGTGTATCTATAGAGGACTTGCTACAAGGCAGATGAGTCAAATATGTTCATGCAGAGAGAGCTGACTATGTGGCTGATGAGGCCAAATTTCCCATATATAGAGAGGTAGATACATGGCCAAAAAGTCCAGTATGTTCATACACAAATAGCTACCTATATGGCGGATCAGTCTAACATATCCATGCACAAACAGCTAGCTACATGGCAGACGAGTCCTAAATGTTGCAATTCTGTGCCATGTAGCTAACTCTCTGTAAATGAACATTTTGGACTCATCTGCCTTGTAGCTAGCTCTCTGTGCATGGATATGTTGGACTGA
This sequence comes from Chrysochloris asiatica, assembly GCF_000296735.1. Classification (NCBI taxonomy): domain Eukaryota; kingdom Metazoa; phylum Chordata; class Mammalia; order Afrosoricida; family Chrysochloridae; genus Chrysochloris; species Chrysochloris asiatica. The sequence continues at coordinate 5,577,184 of NW_006408726.1, forward strand.
TCTGCCATGTTTGTACCTCTCTGTATATGAACATATTGGACTTGTCTGCCATGTAGCTAGCTCTTTGTATATAGACATGTAGGACTCATCAGCCATGTAGCCAGCTCTCTCTGTCTGAACATAAAGGAAAAATCTGCCTTGTAGTTAGTTCTCTATATATACACATGTTGGACTGATCTGTTATATAGTCAACTCTCATTGTATGGACATATTGGACTCATCTGTCATCTAATTAGTACTCTGTATATGGACATGTTGGACTACTCTGCCATGTAGCTAGCTCTCAGTATATGGACACGTTGGTCACATCAGCCATATAGCTAGAACTCTATATATGGAAATGTTGCACTACTCAGCAATATAGCTAGCTCTCTGTATATGGAAATTTTGGACTAGTCTGCCATGTAGATAGCTCTCTGTGTAGGGATGTGTTGGACTGATCTGCCATGTAGGTAGCTCTCTGTCTATGAACATATTGCAATTGACTTCCATGTAGCAGGCTCTCTGTGTATGGACATGTTGGACTCATCAACCATGTAGCCAGCTCTCTCTGCATGATCTTGTTGGATTCATCTGCCTTATAGCTGGTCCACTATATATACACATGTTGGACTCATCTGCCATGTAGCTAAGTCTCAGTATATGGACATGTTAGACACTTCTGTCATGTAGCTAGTATTCCTTATATGGACATGTTGGACTACTCTGCCATGTAGCTAGCTCTCAGTGTATGGGCACATTGGACTCATCTGCCATGTAGCTAGAACTTTACATATGGAAATGTTGCACTACTCTGCCATGTAGCTAGCTCTCTCTATATGGACAATTTGGAATCATCTGCCATGTAGTTAGCTCTCTGTGCATGGATACGTTGGACTGATGTGCCATGTTGGTAGCTATCTGCATATGATCATATTGCATTTTTCTGCCATGCAGCTAGCTCTCTGTATATTGACATGTGGGACTCATCTGTCATGTAGCCAGATCTCTATGTATGAACATGTTGGACTTATCTGCCTTGTAGTTAACCCTTTAAATATACACATGTTGGACTCATCAGCCATCTAGCTATCTATCAGTATATGGACATGTTAGACTCATCTGCCATGTAGCTAGTACTCTGTATATGGACATATTGGATTACTCTGCCGTGTCACTAGCTCTCAGTATATGGACACGTTGGACTCATTTTCCATGTAACTAGAACTCTGTATATGGAAATGTTGTTCCACTCTGCCATGTATCTATCTCTCTGTATAAGGTCATTTTGGACTCGTCTTCCATGTAAGCTAGCCCTCTGTGCATGGATATGTTGCACTGATCTGCCATGTAGGTAGCTCTCTGTATATGAACATATTGGACTTGTCTTCCATGTAGCTAGTTCTATGTATATGGACATGTTGGACTCATCAGACATGTAGCCAGCTCTCCGTGTATGAACATGTTGCACTCATCTGCCTTGTAGCCAACCCTCTAAATATACACATGTTGGACTCATCTGCCATAAAACTACTACTCTGTATATGGACAAATTGGATTACTCTGCCATGTAGCTAGCTCTCAGTATATGGATAAGTTGAAATCACCTGCCATGTAGCTAGAACACTGCATATGGATATGTTGCAACACTCTGCCATGTAGCTAGTATACTGTATATGGACATTTTGGACTTGTCTGCCATGTAATTAGCTCTCAGTATATGGATACGTTGGACTCATCTGCCATGTAGCTAGAGCTCTGTATATGGAAATTTTGCACTTACTGTGCCATTTAGCTAGCTCTCTGTATATGGACATTTTGGACATATCTTCCAAGTAGCTAGCTGTGTGTGCATGGATATGTTGGATTGATCTGCCATGTAGGTAGCTTTCTGTATATGAACATAGTGGAGTTGTCGGCCATGTAGCTAGCTCTTTGTATATGGACATGTTGGACTCATTAGCAATGTAGACAGCTCTCTCTGTGTGAACATGTTGGATTTATCTGCCTTGTTGCTAGCACTCTAAATATACACATGTTGGACTCATTTGCCATTTTGCTAAATCTCAGTGTACGAACAGGTTGGACTCATCTGCCATGTAGCTAGTATTCTGTAGATGGAAATGTTGCACTACTTGGCCATGTAGCTAGCTCTCTGTATATGGACATTTTGGACTCATCATTTAGTCAGCTTTGGACTCATCTGCCTTGTAACAAGTCCTCTATATATACACATGTTGGACTCATATGCATTTTGCAGCTAATTCTCAGTATATGGACATGTTGTACTCATCTGCCATGTAGCTAGTACTCTGTATATGGATATGTAGCACTACTCTGTCTTGTAGTTAGCTCTCAGTATATGGACATGTTGGAATCATCAGCCATGTAGCCATCTCTCAGTGGATGAACATATTTGACTCATCTTCCTTGTAGCTAGCCCTTTAAATATGCACATGTTGGACTCATCTGTCATGTTTCTCTCAGTATATGTTCATGTTGGACACATCTGCCATGTCGCTAGTACTCTGTATATGGACATGTTGGACTACTCTGCCATGTAGCTAGCTTTCAGTATATGGACACGTTGGACTCATCTGCCATGTAGCTAGAACTCTGTATATGGAAATGTGGCACTACTCTGCCATGTAGCTAGCTCTCTATATATGGACATTTTGGATTTGTCTCCTAGGTAGCTAGCTCTCTGTGCATGGATGTATTGGACTGATCTGCCATTTAGTTAGCTCTTTGTATATGAACATATTGGACTTGTCTGCCATGGAGCCAGCTCTCTATATATGGGCATGTTGGACTCATCATTCATGTAGTCAGCTCTCTCTGTATGAACATAGTGAACTCATCTGCCTTTTAGCAAATCCTCTATAAATACACATGTTGGAATCATATGCATTTTGTAGGTAATTCTCAGTATATGGACATGTTGCACTCATCTGCCATGTAGCCGGTACTCTGTATATGGATATGTTGGACTACTCTGACATGTAGCTGGCTCTCTGTATATGGACATTTTGGACATGTCAGCCATGTAGCTAACTCTCTGTGCATGGATATGTTGGACTGATCTGCCATATAGGTATTTCTCTGTACATGAACATATTAGACTTCTCTGCCTTATAGTTATTTCTCAGTATATGGACATGTGGGAATCATCAGCCATGTAGCCAGCTCTCTGTGTATGAACATATTGGACTCATCTGCCTTGTAGCTAGTCCTCTAAAAATACACATGTTGGACTCATCTGCCATGTAGCTAGTAGTCTGTATACAGACATGTTGGAGTACTCTTCCATGTAGCTAGCTCTCTATATATGGACATTTTGGACTTTTCTGCCATGTAGTTAGCTCTCTACATGGATATGCTGGACTGATCTGCTATGTAGGTATCTCTCTTTATATGAACATATTAGATTTGTCTGCCATGTAGCTAGCTTTCTGTATATGGACAGGATGGAATTATCATCCATGTAGCCAGCTCTCTGTGTATGAACATATTGGACTCATCTGCCTTGTAGCTAGTACTGTGAATATACACATGTTGGACTCATTTGCCATGTTGCTGACTCTCAGAATATGGAAACGTTGGACTCATCTGTCATGTAGCTAGTAATCTATATTTGGGCATGTAGGACTACTCTGCCATGTAGCTAGCTCTCAGTATATGGACACGTTGGACTCATCTGCCATGTAGCTAGAACTCTATATATGGAAATGTTGCACTTACTCTGCCATTTAGCTAGCTCTCTGTATACAGACATTTTGGACTTGTCTTCCATATAGCTAGCTCTCTGTGCATGGATATGTTCGACTGATCTGCTATGTAGGTAGCTCTCTGTATATGAACATATTGGACGTGTCTGCCATGTATCTAGCTCTCTGTATATGTACATGTTGGACCCATTAGTCATGTAGACAGCTCTCTTGGTTTGAACATGTTGGACTCATCTGCCTTGTAGCTAGCACTCTAAACATATGCATGTTGGACTCATCTGCCATTTTGATAAATCTCAGTATATGGACATGTTGGACTCATCTGTCATGCAGCTAGTAGTGTGTAGATGGATATGTTGCACTACTCTGCCATGTAGTTAGCTTTCTGTATATGGACATTTTGGACTCGTATGCAATGCAGCTAACTCTCTGTGCATGGAGATGTTGGACTGATCTGCCATATAGGTAGCTATCTCTATATGAACATACTGGACTTGTTTGCAATTTATGTATCTTTCTGTATATGGTCTTGTTGGACTCATCAGTCATTAAGTCACCTTTTTCTTGATGTACATGTTGGAGTCATCTGCACTGTAGCAAGTCAAATATATATACACATGTTGGACTCACCTGCATTTTGTAGCTATCACTCAGTATATGGACATGTTGGACTCATC
>NW_006408726.1:5582054-5585405 GCF_000296735.1 Chrysochloris asiatica
AGCAAGTCAAATATATATACACATGTTGGACTCACCTGCATTTTGTAGCTATCACTCAGTATATGGACATGTTGGACTCATCTGCCATGTAGCAAGAACTCTGTATATGGAAATGTTGCACTTACTCTGTCATTTAGCTTGCTCTTTGTATATGGACATTTTGGACTCCTCTTCCATGTATCCAGCTCTCTGTGCATGGATATGTTCGACTGATCTTCTATTTAGATAGCTCTCTGTATATGAAAATATTGAACTTGTCTGCCATGTAGGTAGCTCTCTGTATATGGGCATGTTGGTCTCATCATTCATGTAGTCAGCTTTCTCTGTATGAACATGTTGGACTCATCTGCCTTGTAGCTAGTCCTCTATATATAAACCTGTTGGACTCATATGCATTTTGTAGCTAATTCTCAGTATATGGACATGTTGGACTCATCTGCCATGTAGCTAATACTCTGTATATGGATATGTTGGACAACTCTGCCATGTAGCTAGCTCTCAGTATATGGACATGTTGGAATCATAAGCCATGTAGACAGCTCTCTGTGTATGAAAATAATGGACTCATCTGCCTTGTAGTTAGCCCTCTAAATATACAAATGTTGGACTCATCTGCAATGTTGCTAACTCTCAGTATATGGACATGGTGTACTCATCTGCCATGTAGCTAGTACTCTGTATATGGACATGTTGGAGTACTCTGCCATGTAGCTAGAAGTCTGTATATGGAAATGTTCTTCTTACTGTGCCATGTAGCTAGCTCTCTGTATATGGACATTTTGGACTCGTCTGACATGTGGCTAGCTCTCTGTGCATAGATATGTTGGACTGATCTGACATGTATTTAGCTTTCTGTATATGAACATATTGGAATTGTCTGTCGTGTAACTAGATCTCTGTATATGGACATGTTGAACTCATCAGCCATGTAGCTCGTTCTCTGTATGAACATTTTGGACTCATCTGCTTTGTATCAAGTCCTCTGTATATACACATGCTGGATTCATCTGCATTTTGTAGCTAACTCTCAGTATATGGACATGTTGTACACATCTGCCATGTAGCTAGTACTCTGTATAAGAGCATGTTGGACTACTCTGACATGTAGCTAGCTGTCTGTATATGGACAGTTGGAGTCATCTGTCATGTAGCTAGATCTCTGTGCACAGCTATGTTGGACTGGTCTGCCATGTAGGTAGCTCTCTGTATATGAACATATTGGACTTGTCTACCATGTAGCTAGCTCTCATTATATTGAAATGTTGGAATCATCATCCATGTAGCCAGCTCTCTGTGTATGAACATATTGGACTCATCTTCCTTGTAGCTAGCCCTCCTAATATACACGTTGGACTCGTCTGCCATGTTGATAACTCTCAGTATATGGACATGTATGACTCATCGACCATGTAGCTAGAACTCTGTATATGGACATGTTCGACTACTCTGCCATGTAGCAAGCTCTATGTATATGGACACGTTGGACCCGTGTGCCATGTAGCTAGCTCTCTGTGCATGGATATGTTGGACAGATCTGCCTTGTAGCTATCTCTTTGTATATGAACACATTGGAGTAGTCTACCATGTAGTTAGCTTTCAATATATTGACATGTTGGAATCATCAGCCATGTAGCCAGCTCTCTGTATGAACATATTAGCCTCATCTGACTTGTAACTAGCCCTCTATATATACACATGTTGACTTATCTGCCATGTTGCTAACTTTCAATAAGTGCACATGTAGGACTTATCTGTCATATAGCTAGGACTCTGTATATGATCATATTGGCCTACTATGCCATGTAGGTAGCTCTCTCTATATGGACAGGTTGGACTCATCTGCCATGTACCTAGAACTCTGTAGATGGAAATGTTGCACTTACTCTGCCATGTAGCTACCACTCTATATATGTACATTTTGGACTCATATGCCATGAAGCTTGTTCTCTGTGCATAGATATGTTGGCTGAACTGACATGCATTTAGGTCTCTGTATATGAACATAGTGGACTTGTCTGCCATGTAGCCGGCTCTCTGTATATGGATATGTTGGACTCATCACCCATGAAGCCAGCTCACTCTGTATTAAAACTTTGGACTCATCTGCTTTGTAGCAAGTCCTCTGTTTATACACATGTTGGACTCATCTGCATTTTGTAGCTAACTCTCAGTATATGGACATGTTGTACACATCTGCCATGTAGCTAGTACTCTGTATATGGACATGTTGGACTACTCTGGCATGTAGTTAGCTCTCTGTATATGCACATTTGGGACTCTTCTGCCATGTAGGTAGTACTCTGTATATGGACATGTTAGACGACTCTGCCAGGTATCTAGCTCTCAGAATATGGACACGTTGGACTCATCTGACATGTTGCTAAAACTCTATATATTGAAATGTTGTGCTACTCTGCCACGTATCTAGCTCTCAGTATATGGAAATGTTGGACTCATCTGCCATTTAGCTAGAACTCTGTATATGGAAATTTTGCACTTACTCTGCCAAGTAGCTAGCTCTCTGTATGTGGACATTGCGGACTCATCTGCCTTGTAGCTAGCTCTCTGTGCATAGATATATTGTACTGATCTGACATGTAAGTAGTTCTCTGTATATGAACATAATGGACTTGTCTGCCCTGTAACTAGATCTCTGTATATGGACATGTTGGACTCATCAGCCATGTATCCCGCTCTGTATGAATATTTTTGACTCATCAGCACTGTAGCAAGTTATATATATATTATATATATGTTGGAATCACCAGCATTTTGTAGCTAGTTCTCAGTATATGGACACCTTGGACTCATCTGCCACGTATATGAAAATGGTGCACTACTATGCCATGTACCCAACTCTCTGTGCATGGATATGTGGGACAGATCTGCCAGGTAGGTAGCTCTCTGTATATGAACATATTGAACTTGTCTGCCATTTAACTAGCTCTCAGTATATCGACATGTTGGATTCATCAGTCATGTAGCCAGCTCTCTGTGTATGAACATGTTGGACTCATCTTCCTTGTAACTAGCACTCTAAATGGACACATGTTTGACTCATCTGCCATGTTGCTAACTCTCAGTATATGGACATGTTGTTCTCATCTGCCATGTAGCTAGTACTCTGTATATGGACATGTTAGACTACTCTGACATGTAGCTAGCTCTCAGTATATGGACACGTTGGACTCATCTTCCACATAGCTAGAACTCTCTATATAGAAATGTTCCACTTACGTCGTCATTTAGCTTGCTCTCTATATATGAACATATTGGACTTCTCTGCAATGTAGCTAGCTCTCTGTATATGGACATGTAGGACTCATTAGCCATGTAGCCAACTCTCTCTGT
>NW_006408726.1:5585520-5596511 GCF_000296735.1 Chrysochloris asiatica
ATATGGAAATGTTGGATTCATCTGCCATGTAGCTAGTACTGTGTAGATGGAAATGTTGCACTACTCTGCCATGTAGCTAGCTCTCTGTATATGGACATATTGGACTCTTCTGCTATGTATCTAGCTCTCTGTGCATGGATATGTTGGACTGATTTGCCAAGTAGGTAGCTCTGTATATGAACATTTTGTACTTGTCTGCCATGTAGCTAGGTCTCAGTATATTGATACGTTGGACTCATCTGCCATGTAGCTAGAACTCTGTATATGGAAATGTTACACTTACACTGCCATAAAGCTAGCTCTCTGTATATGGACATTGCGGACTCGTCTGCCATGTAGGCAGCTCTCTGTATATTAACATATTGGACTCATCTGCAATGTAGCTATGTCTCTGTATATGGGCATGTTTGACTCCTCAACCATGTAGCCAGCCCTCTCTGTATGAACATGTTGGACTCATGTGCCTTATAGCTAGCACTCTAAATATACACATGGTGGACTCACCTGCATTTTGTAGCTAACACTCAGTAGATGGACATATTGAACTCATCTGCCATGTAGCTAGTACTCTGTATATGAACATGTTGGACTACTCTGACATGTAGCTAGCTCTTATTATTTGGACATGGTCGACTCATCTGCCATGTAGCTAGAACTCTTTATATGGAAATGTTGCACTAATCTGCCATGTAATTATCTCTCTGTATATGCACATTTTGGACTTGTCTGCCTGTAGGTAGCTCTCTGTATATGGGCATGTTGGATTCTTCAGTCATGTAGACAGCACTCTCTGTATGATCATGTTGGACTCATGTGTCTTATAGCTAGCACTCTAAATATACATATGGCAGATGAGTCTGCCATGTTGCTACCTCTCAGTATATGGACATGTTGGACACATCTGCCATGTAGCTAGTACTCTATATATGGATATTTTAGACCACTCTGCCATGTAGCTAGCTCTCAGAATATGGACATGTTGGACTCAAGTGTCATGTAGCTAGAACTGTGTATATGGAAATGTTGCACTGCTCTTCCATGTAGCTTGCTCACTGTATATGGATATTGTGGACTCGTCAGCCATGTGGCAATCTCTCTGTGAATGGATATGTTGGACTGATCTGCCATGTCGGTAGCTCTCGGTATATGAACATATTGGACTTGACTACCATGTAGCTAGCTCTCTCTATATGGACATTATGGATTCATCTTCCATGTACCTAGCACTCTGTGCATGGATATTTTGGACTGATCTGCCATGTAGTTTGCTCTATGTATATGAACATATTGGACTTTTCTGCCATGTAGCTAGTTCTCAGTACATGTAATTGTTTGACTCATTAGCCATGAAGCCAGCTATTTCTGGTTGAACATGTTAGACTCATCTGCCTTATATCTAGCCCTCTAAATATTCACATGTTGGACTCATCTGCCATGTAGATAACTCTCAGTATTTGGACATGTTGGACTCTTCTGCCATGTAGCTAGTACTCTGTATATGGACATGTAGGACTACTCTGCCATGAATCTATCTCTCAGTATGGGGAAATGTTGGACTCATCTGCCATGTAACTAGAACTCTGAATATGGAAAATTTGTCCTACTCTGCCATGTAGCTAGATCTCTGTATATGCACATTTTGGACACGTCTGCCATGTAGCTAGCTCTCTGTGCATGGATATGTTGAACTGATCTGCCATTAAGCTAGCTCTCATATATGGACAGGTTGGACTCATCAGCCATGTAGACCGTTCTCTGTGTATGAACATGTTGGACTCATCTGCCTTGTAGGTAGCTCCCTAAATATACACATGTTGGGCTTATCTGCCATGTTGCTAACTCTCAGCATATGGACATGTTGGACTCATCTGCAATGTAGCTAGTACTCTGTATAAGGATATGTTGTAGTCATCTGCCAGGTAACTAGCTCTCAGTATATGGACCCATTGGACTCATCTACCATGTAGCTAGAACTCTGTATATGGACATGTTAGACTCATAAGTCATGTAGCCATCTCTCTCTGTATGAACATGTTGGACTTATCTGCCTTGTAGGTAGACCTCTAGATACGCACATGTTGGACTCATCTGCCATATAGATAACTCTCAGTATATGTACATGTTGGATTCATTTGCCATGCAGCTAGTACTCTTTATATGGACATGTTGGACTACTCTGCTATGTAGCTACTTCTCAGTATATGGACACGTTGGACTCATCTGACTTGTAGCTAGAACAATGTATATGGACATATTGGACTCATCAATCATGTAGCCAGCTCTCTGTGAATGAACATGTTGGACTCATCTGCTTTTAGCTAGCCCTCTAAATATACACGTTGGACTCATCTGCCATGTTGTTAACTCTCAGTATATGGACATTATGGACTCATCATCCATGTAGCTAGTTCTCCGTATATGAACATATTGGATTACTCTGCCATGTAGGTAGCTCTCAGTATGTGGACACGTTAGACTCATCTGCCATTTGGTAGAACTCCGTATATCAAAATGTTGCACTACACTGCCATGTAGCTAGCTCTCAGTATATGGACATTTTGGAGTCCTCTGACATTTAGCTAGCTCTCTGTGCATGGATATGTTGGACTGATCTGTCATGTAGCCTGCTCTCAGTATATGGATATCTTGGACTCATCAGTCAGGTGGACAGCTCTCTGTGTATCAAAATGTTGGATTCATCTGCCTTGAAGCTAGCCCTGTAAATATACACATGTTGGACTCATCTGCCATGTAGCGAGTACTCTGTATATTGATGTCGGGGACCTGCCTCGACATAGGGGTTCAGTTCACGAGGAGGAGATACCTGACGGCGATAAAAATATAGCAAGAATACACAGAAAGAGACAAAGAGAGAGACAATGAGGCACCCCAAAGCCAGGGTGGATACATCACTGGTGGGCAGGCTTGGGACTACAGGCATTGTGGCCTCTGCAGGCAGCAACTCACTGCCCTGCCATCTTTACTGCATGCCCTTCATCTTGTAATGCACTGCAATCTTTACTGCATGCTTTCCAACCTGTAATGCACACCTGGGGAGACCTGGGCCTGTTTTATTTAGGGGAGGAGCTTCACACCAAGCTGGGAGGGACTTAGGCAAGGTACAGCTAGCATCAGTACTTTTCCAGAGATTCAGGTAACTTTACATCGTATTTCGCTGGTTCGAATCCCAGGCCAGCAACTTGGATTCTCAGGCCCAATTAACATATCTATAGCCTCTGAACTCAGTTAGGGGAAGGTGAGATGTAAGGACAAAAGCTTGGGCGGAGTCCTGCTGTTTTGGCTTCCTGAACCAGGTCTGCAGGAGCACTCGAGACGCCCAGGTGAATGGGCTGCACCTGGAAAAGGATTAGGGAGGATGGGTTCTTTGTCTATAGAACAAAGAACCAAGAAGTAGCTAAGATATTTTTAGTTAATCCTTTTGGAGAAAGGCTTGACCTTGCAACTTTTAGTCTTAGGCTTTAGGAAAATATCACATTTATCTGTGGATGATCAAGAGCTCCGTGTATTAAATTAATACATGTAACAATATTAAGATGTAAAACAATTTGCCATTAACTGCCAGTGGCCTCATTTGTTACACTTGGGCCTATAGGGCCTCGAACGTCTGACCAGTCTTACACGGTCCGCAACATATTGACATGTTAGATTATTCTGCCATGTAGCTAGCTCTCAGTATACGGACACGTTGGACTCATCGACCATGTAGCTACAACTCTGTATATGGAAATTTGCACTACTCTGCCACATAGCTAGCTCTCCGTATATGGACATTTTGAACTCGTCTGCCATTTAGCTAGCTCTCTGTGCATGGATATGTTGAACTGATCTTCCATGTAGGTAGCTCTCTTTATATGAACATAATGGATTTTTTAGCCATGAAGCTAGCTCTCAGTATATGGACATGTTGGACTCATCAGCCATGCAGCCAGCTCTCTGTGTATGAACATGTTGGACTCATCTGCCTTGTAGCTAGTCCTCTAAATATACACATGTTGGACTCATCTGCATTTTGTAGCTAACTCTCAGTATATGGACATGTTGGACTAATTTGCCATGCAGCTAGTACTCTGTATATGAACATGTTGGACTACTCTGCCTTGTAGATAGCTGTCAGTATATGAACACCTTGGACTCAACTGCCATGTAGCTAGAACTCTGTTTATGGAAATGTTGCACTACTTTGCCATGTAGCTAGCTCCCTGAATATGGACATTTTTGACTTGTCTGCAATGTATCTAGCTCTCTGTGCATGGATATGTTGGACTGATCTGCCATGTAGATAGCTCTCTGTATATAAACATATTGGACTTCTTTACCATGTAGCAAGCTCTCTATATGTGGACATGTTGGACTCGTCAGCCATGTAGCCAGCTATCTCTGTATGAATATTTTGGACTCATCTGCCTTGTAGCTAGTCCACTGTATATACTTATGTTGGACTTATCTGCCTTGTAGCTAGTGCTCTGTATATGGACATGTAGGACTACTCTGCCATGAAGCTAGCTTTCAGTCTTGGGACATGTTGGACTCATCTATCATTTAGCTAGAACTCTGTATATGGAAATATTGCACTACTCTGACATGTAGATAGGTCTCTGTATATGGACATTTTGGACTCGTCTGCCATATAGCTAGCTCTCTGTGCATGGACATGTTGGACTCATCAGCCATGTAGCCAGCTCTCTGTGAATGAACATGTTCGACTCATATGCCTTGTAGTTAGCCCTCTAAATATACACATGTTGGACTCATCTGCCATGTAGCTAACTCTGAGTATATGGACATGTTGGACTTATCTGCCGTGTAGCTAATATTCCGTATATAGTCATATTGAAGTACTCTGCCATGGAGCTAGCTCTCTGTATATGGACACCTTGGACTAATCTGGCATGTAGCTAGAACTTTGTATATGGAAGTGTTGCACTACTCTTCATTTAGCTAGCTCTAAATATAGGGACATTTTTTAATCATTTGCCATGTAGCTAGCTCTCAGAGCTTGGATATGTTGGACTGATCTGCCATATAGGGAGCTCTCTTTATGAACATATTGAACTTGTCTTCCACATAGCTAGCTCTCTGTATACGGACATCTTAGACTCATTAGCCATGTAGCCAGCTCTCTCTATATGAACATGTTGGACTCATCTGCCTTGTAGCTGGTCCTCTACATATACACATGTAGGACTGATCTGCCATGTAACTAACTCTCAGTATATGGACATGTTGGACTCATCTGCCTTCTAGCTAGTACTCTGTATGTGGACATGTTAGACAACTCTGCCATGGAGCTAGCTCTCAGTATATGGACACCTTGGTCTCATCTGCTATGTAGCTAGAACTCTGTATATGGAAATGTTGCACTACTCTGCCATGTGACTAGCTCTCTGTATATGGATATTTTGGACTCCCCTACCATGTAGCTAGCTGTCTGTTCATGGATATGTTGGAATGATCTGCAATGCAGGTAGATCTCTGTACATAAACATATTCAACTTGTCTGCCATGTAGCTAGCTTTCTGTACATGGACGTGTTGGACTCATCTGCCATGTAACTGTATATGGACATGTCAGATTACTCGGCCAAGTATCTAGCTCTCAGTATGTGGACACGTTGGACTCATCTGCCATGTAGGTAGAAGTCCGTATATGGAAATGTTGCACTACTATGCCATGTAGCTAGCTCTTGGGATATGGACATTTTGGACTTATCAGCCATGTAGACAGCTCTTTGTGTATCCAAATGTTGGACTTATCTGCCTTGTAGCTAGCCCTCTAAATATACACATTTTGGACACATCTGCCATGTAGCAAGTACTCTGTATATGAAAATTTGCACTACTCTGCTACATAGCTAGCTCTCCGTATATGGACATTTTGAACTCGCCTGGCCATGTAGCTATCTCTCTGTGCATGGATATGTTGAACTGATCTTTATTTGAACATAATGGACTTTTTATTTGAACATAGCTCTCTTTATTTGAACATAATGGACTTTTCTGACATGTAGCTAGCTCTCAGTATATGGAAATGTTGGACTCATCAGCCATGTAGCCAGATCTATGTGTATGAACTTGTTGGACTCCTCTGCATTGTAGCTTGTCATCTATATGTACACATGTTGGACTCATCTGCATTTTGTAGATAACTCTCAGTATATGGACATGTTGGACTCATTTGCCATGTAGCTTGTACTATCTATTTGGACATGTTGGGCTACTCTGTCATGTCACTAGCTCTCAGTATATGAACACCTTGGACTCAACTGCCATGTAACTAGAACTCTGTTTATGGAAATGTTTCACTACTCTGCCATGTAGCTAGCTCCATGTATATGGACATTTTTTACTTGTCTGCCATGTAGCTAGCTCTCTGTACATGGATATGTTGCACTGATCTCCCATGTAGATAACTCTCTGTATGTGGACATGTTGGACTCATCAGCCATGTAGCCAGCTATCTCTGTATGAACATGTTGGACTCATCTGCCTTGTAGGTAGTCCTCTATATATACACATGTTCGACTTATCTGCTATGTAGCTAGTCCTCTGTATAAGGACATGTAGGACTACTCAGCCATGAAGCTAGCTCTCAGTATGGGGACATGTTGGACTCATCTATCATCTATCTAGAACTCTGAGTATGGAAATATTGCACCACTCTGCCATGTAGCTAGCTTTCTTTATATAAACATTTTGGACTCGCCTGCCATGTAGCTAACTCTCAGATCATGGATATATTGGAGTGATCTGCCATACAGGTAGATCTCTGTAGTTAAACATATTCAACACTCAGTATATGGACAAGTTGGACTCATCTACCACATAGCTAGTACTCTGTATATCGGCATGTTGGACTACTCTGCCATGTAGCTAGCTTTCAGTATATGGACACGTGGGACTCATCTGCCATGTAGCTAGAACTGTGTATATGGAAATGTTGCTCTATTCTGCCATGTAGCTAGCTCTCGGTATGTGAACATTTTGGACTCGTTTGCTATGTAGCTAGCTCTCGGTGCATGGATATGTTGTACTGATCTACCATGTAGGTAGCTCTCTGTATAACAACATATTGAACATGTCTGCCATGTAGCCAGCTCTCTGTATGTGGACAAGGGGGACTCATCATCCATGTAACCAGCTCTTTGTGTATGAACATGTTGGACTCATCTGCCTTTTAGCTACCCCTCTAAATATACAAATGTTGGAGACATCTGCCATGTAGCTATCTCTCAGTTTATGTACGTGTTGGACTCATCTGTCATGTAGCTAGCTCTCTGTATATGGACATCTTGGACTGATGTGCCATGTAGCTGGGTCTCAGTATATGGACACGTTGGACTCATCTGCCATGTAGCTAAAACTCTTTATGTGGAAATTTGCACTACTGTGCCACAAAGCTAGCTCTCCATATATGGACATTTTTATCTCGTCTGCCTTGTAGGTAGCTCTCTGTGCATGGGTATGTTGAACTAATCTGCCGTATAGGTTGCTCTCTGTATATGAACATAATGGACTTTACTGCTATGTAGCTAGCTCTCTGTATATGGCATGTTGAACTCATCATCCATGTAGCCATCTATCTTTGTATGAATATATTGGACTCATCTGCCTTGTAGCTAGTCCTCTATATATACACATCTTGGACTTATCTGCCATGTAGTTAATACTCAGTATATGGACATGTTGGACTCATCTACATTGTAGCTAGTACTCTGTATATTGACATGTTGGACTACTCTGACATGAAGCTAGCTCTCAGTATATGGACTTGTTGGACTCATCTGCCATGTAGCTAGAACTGTGTATGTGGAAATGTTGCACTATTCTGCCATGTACCTAGCTCTCTTTATGTGGATATTTTGGACAGGTCTGCCATGTAGCTTTCTCTCGGTGTATGGATATCTTGGACTGATCTGCCATGTAGGTAGCTCTCTGTATATGAACATGTTGGACTGGTCTGCCATGTAGCTTTCTCTCGGTGTATGGATATCTTGGACTGATCTGCCATGTAGGTAGCTCTCTGTATATGAACATATTGATCTTGTCTGCCATGTAGCTAGCTCTCTTTATATGGAAATGTTGGACTCATCAGCCATGTAGTCAGCTCTCTCTGTATGAACATGTTGGACTGATGTGCCTTGTAACTAGTCCTGTATATATACACATGTTGGATTCATCTGCCATGTAGCTAACTCTCAGTATATGGACATATTGGAATCATCTGCCATGTAGCTAGTACTCTGTATATGGACATGTTTTACTGCTCTGCCATGTAGCTAGCTCTCTGTATATAGACAAGTTGGACTCATTTGCCACATAGCTAGAACTCTGTATATGGAAATGTTGCACTATTCTGCCATGTAGCTAACTCTCTGTATATGGACATTTTTGATGTGTCTGCCACAAAGCTACCTCTCTGTGTTTGAACATGAGGGACTCATCTGCCTTATAGCTAGCCCTCTAAATATACACATGTTGTACTCATCTGCCATCTAGCTAACTCTCAGTATAGGGACATGTTGGAGTCATCTGCCTTGTAGCTTGTACACTGTATAGGAACATGTTTTACTGCTCAGCCATGTAGCTACCTCTCAGTATATCGACACGTTGGACTCATCTGCCATGTAGCTAGATCTCTGTATATGGAAATTTTGCGTTATTCGGCCATGTAGCTAGCTCTCAGTATAAGGACATTTTAATCTCGTCTGCCATGTAGCTGGCTCTCTGTGCATGGATATGTTGGAATGATCTGCCATCTTGGTATCTCTCTGTATAGGAACGTATTGGACTTGTCTTCCATGTAGCTAGCTGTCTGCATATGGACATGTTGTTATCATAAGCCATGTAGCCAGCTCTTTCTGTCTGAACCTGTTGGACTCATCTGCCCTGTAGCTAGTTCTCTATATACACACGTGTTGGACTCATGTGCCATGTAGCTAGCTCTCAGTATATGGACATTTTAAACTCATCTGCCATGTAGCTCGAAGTCTGTATATGGAAATGTTGTGCTATTCGGCCATGTATCTATCTCACAATATATGGACATTTAATCACGTCTGTCATGTAGATGGCTCGCTGTGCATGGATATGTTGGAATGATCTGCCATCTTGGTATCTCTCTGTACAGGAACGTTTTGGACTTGTCTTCCATGTAGCTAGCCCTCTGTATATGGAAATGTTGGACTCATAATCCATGTAGCCATCTCTCTCTGTATGAACATGTTGGACTCATCTGCCTTGTAGCTAATCCTCTATATACACACATGCTGGACTAATTTACCATGTAGCTAACTCTCAGTATATGGACATGTTAGACTCATCGTCCTTGTAGCTAGTACTCTGAGTCTGGACATGTTGGACTCCTCTGCTATCTAGCTAGCTCTCAGTATATGGACATGTTGGACTTATCTGCCATGTAGCTAGCTCTCTGTGCATGGATATGTTGGACTGATCTGCCATGTAGGTAGCTCTCAGTATATGGACATGTTGGACTCATCAGCCATGTAGACAGCACACTGTATGAACATGTTGGACTCATCTGACATGTAGCTAACTCTCAGTATATGGACACGTTGGACTCATCTGCCATGTAGCTAGTACTCTGTATATGGACATGTTGGATTACTCCACCATGTAGCTAGCTCTCAGTATGTGGACACATTGGACTCATCTGTTATGTAGGTAGATCTCTGTATATGGAAATGTTGCAGTACTCTGCCATGTAGCTAGCTCTCTGTATACAGACATATTGGATTTGTCTGCCATGAAGCTATCTCTCTGTGCATGCATATGATAGACTGATCTGCATTGTATTTATCTCTCAGTACTTCGACATCTTGGACTCATCAGCCATGTAGAGAGCTCTCTGTATAGGAACATGTTGGACTCAACTCCCATGCATCTAGTAGTCTATATATGGACATGAAGGACTCCTCTGCCATGTAGTTAGCTGACAGTATATGGACATGTTCGACTCATCTTCCATGTAGCCAGCTCTCTGTATATGGACATCTTGGACTCATCTGCCATGTAGCTAGCTCTCTGTATATGGACATTTTGGACTTGACTGCCATGTACCTAGCTCTCTGTACATAGATATGTTGTACTGATGTGCATTTTGGAAGCTCTCTGTATATGAACATATTGGATTTGTGTGCCATGTAACTAGCTCTCTGTATATGGGCATGTTGGACTCATCTGCCATGTAGCTAACTCTCAGTATATGGACATACTAGATTCATCTGCTATGTAGCTTGTGTTCGGTATATGGACATATTGGACTACTCTGCCATGTAGGTAACTCTCAGTATATGGACATGTTGGACTCATCTGCCATATAGCTAGAACTTTGTATGTGGAAATGTTGCACTATTCTGCCATTTAGCTAGCTCTCTGTTTATGGATATTTGGACTCGTCTGACATGTAGCTACCTCTCTGTGCATGCATATGTTGAATTGATCTGCCATTTAGCTAGTTCTCTGTATATAAACATAATGGAATTTTCTACCATGTAGCTAGCTTTCTGTATATGGCCATGTTGGACTTATCAGCCATGTAGCCAGATCTCTGTGTATTTACATGTTGGACTCATCTGCCTTGTAGCTAGTCCTCTCTATATACACATGTTGGACTCATCTGCATTGTGTAGCTAACTCTCAGTATATGGACATGTTGGACTTATCTGCCATGTAGCTACTACTCAGTATATGGATCTATTGGTCTACTCTGCCTTGTAGCTAGCTGTTAGTATATTGACAGGTTGGACTCAACTGCCATGTAGTTAGAACTCTGTGTATGGAAATGTTGTACTACTCTGCCATTTAGGTAGCTCCCAGTATATGGACACGTTGGACTCATCTGCCATGTAGCTAGAATTCTGTATATGGAAATGTTGCACTACTCTGCCATGTAGCTAGCTCTCTGTATATGGACATTTTGGACTCGTCTGCCAAGTAGCTAGCTCTCTGTTC
>NW_006408726.1:5596611-5613354 GCF_000296735.1 Chrysochloris asiatica
CTCTCTGTATATGGACATTTTGGACTCGTCTGCCAAGTAGCTAGCTCTCTGTTCATGAATATGTTGGACAGATCTACCATATAGGTAGCTCTCTGTATATGAACTTATTGGACTTGTCTGCCATGCAGCTAGCTCTCTATGTATGGACAAGATGGACTCATCAGCCATGTAGCCAGCTCTCTCTGTATGAACAAGTTAGACTCATCTGCCTGGTAGTTAGTCCTCTCTATATACACATATTGGACTCATCTACCATGTAGCTTGTATTCTGTATATTGTCATGTTGGACTACTCTGCATTCTACCTAGCTCTCAGTATATGGACACGTTGGACTCATCTGCCATGTAGCGAGAAGTGTGCATATGTTAATGATGCACTATTCTGCCATGTAGTTAGTTCTCTGTCTGTGGACATTTTGGACTCGTCTGCCATGTAGCTAGCTCTTGGTGCATGGATATGTTGGACTGATCAGACATGTAGATAGCTCTCTGTATATAAACACATTGAACTTGTCTGCCATGTATCTAGCTCTCTGTATATGGACATGTTTGACTACTCAGCCTTGTAGCTGGCTCTCAGTGTATGGACACGTTGGACTCATCTGCCTTGTCGCTAGATCTCTGTATATGGAAATGTTGCACGATTCTGCCATGTAGCTAGCTCTCTGCATATGGATATTTTGGACTCGTGTGCATGTAGCATGCTCTCTGTGCGTGGTTATCTTGGACTGATCAGCCATGTAGGTAACTCTCTTTATATGAACATCATGGACTTGTCTGCCATGTAGCGAGCTCTCTGTATATGGACGTGTTGTACTCATCATCCATGCAGCCAGCTCTCTGTGTATGAACATGTTGGACTCATCTTCCTTTTAGCTAGCCCTCTAAATATAGAAATGCTGGATATATATGCCATGTAGCTATCTCTCCGTGTATGAGCATGTTGGTCTCATCTGCCATGTAGCTTACTCTCAGAATATGGACATGTTGGACTTCTCTGCCATGTAGCTAGCTCTCAGTAGATGGACACGTTGGACTCATCTGCCATATAGCTATAACTCTGTATATGGAAATGTTGCACTACTCTGCCATGTAGCTAGCTCTCTGTATGTGGACATTTTGGAATCATCTGCCATCGATATGTTGGACTGATCTACCATGCATCTAGCCCTCAATACATGGAAACTTTGGACACATCTGCCATGTAACTAGAACTATGTATATGGAAATGTTTCACTATTGTGCCATGTAGCTAACTCTCTGTATATGAACATTTTTGACTCGACAAACATGTAGCTAGCTCTCTGTGCATGGATATGTTGGACTGATCTGCCATGTAGGTAGTTCTCTGTATATGAACATATTGAACTTGTGTGCCACGTAGCTATCTTCCTGTATATGGACCTGTTGGACTCATCAGCCATGTTGCCAGCTCTCTCTGTATGTACATTTAGGACTCATCTGCCATGAAGCTAGTTTTCTATATATACTCCTGCTGGACTCATCTTCCATGTAGCTAAATCTCAATATATGGACATGTTGAACTCATTGGCCTTGTAGCTAGTAGTCTGTATATGGACATGTTGGGCTACTCTGCCATATAGCTAGCTCTCAATATATGAACACAGTGGACTCATGTACCATGTAGCTATCTCTCTGTATATGGATATTTTGGACTTGTCTGCTTTGTAGCTAGCTCTCTGTACATGGATATGTTGGACTGATCTGCCATGTAGGTAGCTCTCTGTATATGGATATGTTGGACTCAACAGCTATGTAGATAGCTCTCTGTGTATGAACATGTTAGACTCATCTGCCTTGAAGCTAGTATTATAAATTTACACTTGTTGGATTCATCTTACATGTAGCTAACTCTCAGTATATGGACATATTGGATTCATCTGCTATGTAGCTTGTACTCAGTATATGGACATGTTGGACTGCTCTGCCATGTAACTAGCTCTCTTTATATAGACACTTTGCACCCATCTGCCATATAGCTAGAACTCTGTATATGAAAATGTTGCACTATTCTGCCATGTAGCTAGCTCTCTGTATATGGACATTTTTTACTCTTCTGCCATAAAGCTACCTCTCTGTGTTTGAACATGAAGGTCTCATCTGCCTTTTAGCTAGCCCTCTAAATATACACATGTTGTACTTATCTGCCATCTAGCAAACTCTCAGTATAGGGACATGTTGTACTTATCTGCCTTGTAGCTTGTACTCTGTATAAGGACATGTTTTACTACTCAGCCATGTAGCTACCTCTCAGTATATGGACACGTTGGACTCATCTGCCATGTAGTGAGAACTCTATATATGGAAATGTTGTTCTATTCGGCCATGTAGCTAGCTCTCAATATATGGACATTTTAATCTCATCTGCCGTGTAGCTGGCTCTCTGTGCATGGATATATTGGAATGATCTACCATGTTGGTATCTCTCTGTATAGGACCGTATTGGACTTGTCTTCCATGTAGCTTGCTCTCTGCATATGGATATGTTGGACTTATAAGCAATGTAGCCAGCTCTCTCTGTATGAACATGTTGGATTCATCTGCCTTGTAGCTAGTCCTCTATATACACACATGTTGGACTCATGTGCCATGTAGCTAGCTCTCAGTATATGGACAAGATGAACTCATCTGCCATGTAGCTAGAACTCTGTATATGGACATGTTGAACTCATAATTCATGTAACCAGATCTCTCTGTATGAACATGTTGTACTCATCTGCCATGTAGCTAGTACTCTGTATATGGACATGTTGGATTACTCCACCATGTAGCTAGCTCTCAGTATGTGGACATGTTGGACTCATCTGCTATGTAGGTAGATCTCTGTATATGGAAATGATGCAGTATTCTGCCATGTAGCTAGCTCTCTGTATATGGACATTTTAGACTTGTCTGCCATGAAGCTATCTCTCTGTGCATGCATATATATGATGGACTGATCTGCCATGTAGCTATCTCTCAGTACATGGACATCTTGGACTCATCAGCCATGTAAACATCTCTCTGTATATGAACATGTTGGACTCAACTCCCATGCAGCTAGTCGTCTATATATGGACATAATAGACTCCTCTGCCATGCAGCTAGCTGTCAGTATATGGACACTTTCGACTCATCTTCCATGTAGCTAGAACTCCGTATATTGAAATGTTGCACTACTCTGCCATGTAGCTAGTTCTCTGTATATGGACATTTTGGACATTAGTCTTCCATGTAGCTAGCTCTCTGTACATGGATATGTTGTACTGATGTGTATTTTGGAAGCTTTCTGTGTATGAACATATTGGACTTGTGTGCCATGTAGCTAGCTCTCTGTATATGGACATGTTGGACTCATCTGCCACATAGCTAACTCTCAGTATATGGATATATTGGATTCATCTGCTATGTAGCTTGGACTCGGTATATGGACATGTTGGACTACTCTGCCATGTAGCTAGCTCTCAGTATATGGACATGTTGGACTCATATGCCATATAGCTAGAACTCTGTTTATGGAAATGTTGCACTATTCTGTCATGTAGGTATCTCCCAGTATATGGACACGTTGGACTCATCTGCCATGTAGATAGTACTCTATATATGGACATGTTGGATTACTCCGCCATGTTGCGAGCTCTCAGTATATGGACACGTTGGACTCATGTGCCATGTAGCTAGAACGCTGTATATGGAATTGTTGCACTACTCTGCCACATAGCTAGCTCTCTGTATATGCATATTTTGGACTCATCTGACATGTAGCTAGCTGTCTGTGCATGTATATGTTGAACTGCTCTGCCATGTATGTAGCTCTCTGTATATGAACATAATGGGATTTTCTGCCATATAGATAGCTCTCTGTGCATAGTCATGTTGGACTCATCAGCCATGTAGCCAGATCTCTGTGTATTTACATGTTGGATTCTTCTTCTGTATACCTAGTCCTCTATATATACACATGCATTTTGTAGATAACTCTCAGTATATGGACATGTTGGACTCATCTGCCATGTAGCTACTATTTTGTATATGGACATGTTGGACTACTCTGCCATGTAGCTAGCTGTCGGTATATGGATACATTGGATTCAACTGCCATATAGTTAGAACTCTGTATATGGAATTGTTGCACTACTCTGCCATGTAGGTAGCTCCAGTATATGGACACATTGGACTCATCTGCTATGTAGCTAGAACACTTTATATGAAAATATTGCACTACTCTGCCATATAGCTAGCTCTCTGTATATAGACATTTTGGACTTGTCTGCCATGTAGCTAGTGCTCTGTGCATGGATATTCTGGAGTGATCTGCCATGTAAGTAGATCTCTCTATATAAACATATTGGTCTTGTCTTTCATGTAGCGAGTTCTTTGTACATGGACATGTTTGACTCATCAGCCAGGTAGAGAGCTCTCTCTGTATGAACATATTGGACTCATCTGCCTTGTAGCTAGTCCTCTATATATACACATGTTGGACTCATCTACCATGTAGCTTGTACTCTGAATATCAACATTTTGGTCTACTCTGCCTTGTAGCTAGCTCCCAGTATATCAACATGTTGGACTTATCTGACATGTAGCTAGAACTGTGTATATGTCAATGTTGCACTAATCTGCCATGTAGCTAGCTCTCTGTATGTGTATATTTTGGACTCGTATGCCATGTAGCTAGCTCTCGGTGCATAGATATGTTGGACTGATCTGCCATATAGGTAGCTCCCTGTATATGAACATATTGAACTTTTCTGCCACGTATCTAGCTTTCTGTATATTGACATGTTTGACTACTCAGCCTTGTAGCTGGCTCTCAGTATATGGACACATCAGCCATCTAGCTAGAAATCTGTATATGGAAATGTTGCACTATTCTGCCATGTAGCTAGATCTCTGTATATGGACATTTTGGACTCATCTGCCATGTAGCTATCTCTCTGTTCATAGATATGTTGGACTGATCTGCCATGTAGGGAGCTCTCCATATATGGACATATTGGACTTTTCTGCCATGTAGCTAGCTCTCTGTATATGGACTTAATGGACTCATTAGCCAGCTCTCTCTGTATGAACATGTTGGACTCATCGCCTAGAATCTAATCCTCTATATATACACATGTTGGATTCATCTACCATGTAGCTAACTCTCAGTATATGGACATGTTGGACTCATCTGCCATGTAGCTAGTACTCTGTATATGGAAATGTTGCACTACTGTGCCATGTAGCTACCTCCCTGTATATGGACATTTTGGACTCATCTTCCATGTAGCTTGCTCTCAGTGCATGGATATGTTGGACTGATCTGCCATGTAGCTATCTCTCAGTATGTGGACATGTTGGACTCAACAGCCATGTAGCTAGTCCTCTATATATACACATATTGGACTAATCTGTCATGTAGCTAACTTAGCATATGGAAATGTTGGACTCATCTGCCATGTAGCCAGCTCTCTATATATGAACATATTGGGCTTTTCTGTCATGTCAATAATCTCTCTGTGTATGGGTATGTTGGACATATCAGTCATGTAGTCAGCTCTCTCTGTATAAGCATATTGGATTCATCTGCCTTGTAGCAAGTCCTCTATATATACACATGTTAGACTCATATGCATTTTGTAGCTTATTCTCAGACTAACTACATGGCTGATGAGTCCAACAAGTCCATAAACTGAGAGCTACCAACATGGCAGATCAGTCCAACATGTCCATATACAAAGTACTAGCTACATGGCAGATGAGTCCAACATGTCCATATTCTGAGAATCAGCTACAAAATACAGAGAGAGCTGGCTCCATGGCTGATGAGTCCTATATGTCCAATATGTTCATATTCAGAGAGCTACCTATATGGCAGATCAGTCTAACATATCCATGCACAAAGAACTAGATACATTGCGGATCTGTCTAATATATCAGCTCTCTTTGCCATGGAGCTAGCTCTCTGTTTATGGACATGTTAGACTCATCAGCCATGTACCCAGCTCTCTGTGTACGAATATGTTGGAATCACCTGCTTTGTAGTTAGACTTCTATATATACATATGTTGGACTTGTCTGCCATGTTGCTAACTCTCAGTATATGGACATGTTGGACTATTTTGCCATTTAGCTAGATCTCAGTATATGTACTCGTTGACCCATTTGCCATATAGCTAGAACTGTGTATATTGAAATATTTTACTACTCTTCCATGTAGCTATCTCTCTGTATATGGACATGTTGGTCTCATCTGCCATATAGCTAGCTCTCTGTGCATTGGTTTCTTGGACTGATCTGCCATGTAGGCAGCTCTCTGTATATGAACATATTGGAATTTTATGCCATGTAGCTAGCTCTCTGTATATGGGCATGTTGGAGCCATCAGCCATGTAGGCAGCTCTCTCTATATTAGCATGATGGACTCATCTGCCTTGTAGCTAGTCCTCTATGTATACATATGTTGTACTCATATGCCATGTAGATAATTGTCAGTATATGGACATGTTGGAACCATCTGCCTTTTAGCTAATACTCTCTATATACATATGTTGAACTCATCTGCCTTGTAGCCAGTACTCTGTATATGGACATATTGGACTAATCTGCTACGTAGCTAGCTCTCAGTATATGGACATGTTGGACTCCTCACTCATGTAGCCCACTCTCTCTGTATGAACACTTTGGACTCATCTGCCTGCAGCAAATCCTATATATATATACAGATGTTGGACGTACCTGCATTTTGTAGCTTTCTCTCAGTATATGGACATATTGGTCTCATCTGACATGTAGCTACTACTCTGTATATGGACATGTTGGACTACTCTGACATGTAGCTTAGCTCACAGTATATATACACGTTGGACTCATCTGCCATGTAGCTAGAACTCTGTATATGGAAATATTGATCTACTCTGCATGTAGTTTGCACATTTTGACTCGTCTACCATGTAGCTAGCTCTTTGTGCATAGATATGTTGGACTGATATGCCATGTAGTTTGCTCTCTGTATATGAATATATTGGACTTGTCTGCCATATAGCTATCTCTCTGTACATGGACATGTAGGATTCATCAGCCATGTAGCCAGCTCTCTGTATTTGAACATGTTGCACTCATTTGTCTTCAAGCTATCACTCTAAAAATACACATGTTGGACTTATCTGCCATGTAGCTAACTCTCAGTATATGGATATGTTGGACTCATCTGACATGTTGCTAGTACTATGTATAGGTTGATGAGTCTAACATGTCCATGTACTGAGAGTTAGCTACATGGCAGATGAGTCCAACATGTTTATGTTTAGAGGACTTGCTACAAAACAGATGGGTCCAACATGTTTATACACAGGGAACTGGCTACATGGCTGATACGTCCAACACGTCTAAATACAGAGAGCTAGCTACATGGCAGACAAGTCCAATATGTTCATATACAGAGAGCTAACTACATGGCAGATCAGTTCAATATATCCATGAAAGGTCCATATACAGAGTTCTATCTACATTTCAGATGAGTCCAACGTGTCCATATACTGAGAGCTAGCTACATGGCATATGAGTCCAACATGTGTATATATAGAGGACTAGCTGCCAGGCAGATGAGTCCAACATGTTCATACACAGAGAACTGGCTATATAGCGGAGGAGTTCAACATGTCCATATACTGAGAGCTAGCTACATGGCAGACCAGTCCAATATATTCATATACAGAGAGCTACCTACATGGTAGATCAGTCCAATATATCCATGTAAGGTGAGCTAGCTACATGGCAGACAAGTCCAAATTGTCCATATACAGAGAGCTAGCTTCATGGCAGAGTAGTGCAAAATTTCCATATACAGAGTTCTATATACATGGCAGATGAGTTCACCATGTGCATATACTGAGCGCTAGCTACATGGGAGATGAGTCCAACATGTCCATATACAGAGTACAATCTGCATGGCAGATGAGTCCAACATGTCGATTTACTTATAGTTAGCTACATTGCAGATGAGTCCAACTTGTGTATATTTAGAGGGCTAGCTACAAGGCAGATGAGTTTACCATGTTCATACACAGAGAGGTGGCTACATGGCTGATGAGTCCAACATGTCCATATACTGAGAGCTAGCTTCGTGGCAGACAAGTCCAATATGTTCATATACAGAGAGCTACCTACATGGCATATCAGTCCATCTTATCCATGCAGAGAGACCTAGCTACATTGCAGATGAGTCCAAAATGTCCATATACAGAAAACTAGCTGCATGGAAGGGTAGTGCAACCTTTCCATACACAGAGTTCTAGTTTCATGGCAGATGAGTCCAACGTGTCCATATACTGAGAGCTAGATACATGGAAGAGTAGTCCATATTGTCCATATACAGAGTACAAGCTACATGGTAGATGAGTCCAACATGTCCATATACTGAGTTAGCTACATGGCAGATGATACAACATGCGTATATATAGAGGACTAGCTACAAGGAAGATAAGTCCAACATGTTCATACAGAGAGAGCTGGCTTCATGTCTGATGAGTCCAACATGTTCATATAATGAGAGCTAGCTTCATAGAAGACATGTCCAATATGTTCATATACAGAGAGATACCTACATGGCAGATCAGTCCAACATATCCATGTTCAGTGATCTAGCTACATGGGAGATGAGTCCAAAATATCTATATGCAGAGAGCTAGCTACATGGCAGATTAGTGAAACATGTCCGTATATAGAGTTCTAGCTACATGGCAGAGGAGTTCCACGTGTCTATATACTGAGAGCTAGCTACATTTCAGATTAGTGCAACATGTTAATATACAGAGTACAAGCTACATGATAGATAAGTCCAACTTGTCCATATACTGAGAGTTAGCTACAAGGCAGATGATCCAACATGCGTATATATAGAGGACTAACTACAAGGCAGATATGTCCAACATGTTCATACAGAGAGAGCTGGTTTCATGTCTGATGAGTCCAACATGTTCATATACTGAGAGCTAGCTTCATGGAAGACATGTCCAATATGTCAATATACAGAGAGCTACCTACATGACAGATCAGTCCAACATATCCATGTTCACTGATCTAGCTACATGGGAGGTGAGTTCAAAATATCTATATACAGAGAGCTAGCTTCATGGCAGAACAGTGCAACATGTCCGTATACAGAGTTCTAGATACATGGCAGAGGAGTTCCACGTGTCCATATACTGAGAGCTAGCTACATTTCAGAGTAGTGCAAAATGTTAATATACAGAATACAAGCTACATGGTAGATGAGTCCAACATGTCAATATACTGAGAATTAGCTACATGCAGATGATCCAGCAGGCGTATATATAGAGGACTAACTACAAGGCAGATAAGTCCAACATGTTCATATAGAGAGAGCTGGCTTCATGTCTGATGAGTCCAACATGTTCACATTCTGAGAGCTAGCTTCATGAAGACATGTCCAATATGTTCATATACAGAGAGCTACCTACATGGCAGATCAGTCCAACATATCCATATTCAGTGATCTAGCTACATGGGAGACAACTCCATAATATCTATATACAGAGAGCTAGCTGCATGGCAGTGTAGTACTACATGTCCATATACAGAGTTCTAGCTACATGGCAGAGGAGTTCCACATGTCCATATACTGAGAGCTAGCTACATTTCAGAGTAGTGCAACATGTTCAAACACAGAGTACTAGCTACATGGCAGATGAGTCGAACATGTCCATATAGAGAGATACCTACATGACAGATCACTCCAACATATCCTTGATCAGAGAGCTAACTACATGGCAGACGAGTCCAAAATGTCTATATACAGAGAGCTAGCTACATGGCAGGGTAGTGCAACATTTCCATATACAGAGTTCTATCTACAAGGCAGATGAGTCCAACATGTTCATATACTGAGAGCTAGCTACCTGGCAGAGTAGTCCAACATGTCCATATACAGAGAAAAAGATTCATGACAGATGAGTCCAACATGTCCATATACTGAGAGTTAACTACATGACAGATGAGTCCAACAGGTTTATGTTTAGACGACTCGCTACAAGGCAGATGGTTCCAACATGTTCATACAGAGGGAATTGGCTACATGGCTGATGTGTCCAACATGTCCAAATACAGAGAGCTAGCTACATGGCAGACAAATCCAATGTGTTCATACACAGAGAGCTAACTACAAGGCAGAGTTGTGCAACATTTCAATGCACAGAGAGCTTGCTACATGGCAGATGAGTCCAACATGTCCATATACTGAGAGTTAGCTACATGGCAGATGAGTCCAACATGTTCATACAAAGAGAGCTGGTTACATGGCTGATGAGTCCAACGTGCCCAAATATTGGAACTAGCTTCATGGCACACAAGTCCAATATGTTCATATACAGAGAGCTAACTACATGGCAGATCAGTCCAACATATCCATATACAGAGAGCTAACTACATGGCAGACGAGTCCAAAATGTCCATATTCAGAGAGCTAGCTACATGGCAGAGAACGACAACATTTCCATATACAGAGTTCTAGCTACATGGCAGAGAAGTCTAACGTGTCCATATACTGAGAGCTAGCTACATATCAGGGTAGTACAACATGTCCATATACAGAGTACTATCTACATAGCAGATGAGTCCATCATGTCCATATACTGAGAGTTAGCTACATGGCATATGATTCCAACTTGTGTACATTTAGAGAGCTAGATACAAGACAAATGAATCCAACATGTTCATACACAGAGAGCTGGCTACATGTCTGATGAATCCATCATGTCCCTATACTGAGAGTTAATTAAATGGCAGGTCAGTCCAAAATGTGTATATATAGAGGGCTAACTATAAGGCAGATGAGTCCAACATATTCATCCAGAGAGAGCTGGCTACATGGCTGATGAGTCCAGCATGTCCATATACAGAGAGCTAACTACATGGTACACAAGTACAATATGTTCATATACAGAGAACTACCTACATGGCAGATCAGTCCAACATATTCTTGCACAGAGAGCTAGCTACAAGACTGATGAGTCCTAAATGTCCATATACAGAGAGCAAGGTATATGGCAGAGTAGTGCACCATTTCCATATACAGAGTTCTAGCAACATGGCAGATGAGTCCAACGTGTCCATATACTGAGAGCTAGCTCCATGGCAGAGGAGTCCAACATGTCCATATACAGAGGTTTCGCTCCATGTCAGATGAGTCCAACATGTGTATATTTAGAAGGCTACCTACAAGGCAGATGAGTCTAACATTTTCATACACAGAGAGCTTGTTACATGGCTGATGAGTCCAACATGTCCATATAAGAGAATTAGCTACATGGCAGACAGGTCCAATATGTTCAT
The DNA here is from genome assembly GCF_000296735.1 of Chrysochloris asiatica. NCBI lineage: Eukaryota > Metazoa > Chordata > Mammalia > Afrosoricida > Chrysochloridae > Chrysochloris > Chrysochloris asiatica. The sequence goes on from NW_006408726.1 coordinate 5,607,948, forward strand.
ATACAGACACCTACGTACTTGACAGATCAGTCCAACATGTCCATGTACAGAAAGCTAGCTACATGCAGACGAGTACAAAATGTCTATATACAGAGAGCTAGCTACATGGCAGAGTAGTGCAACATTTCCAGATACAGAGTTCTAGCAAAATGACAGATGAGACCAAAGTTGCCATATAGTGAGAGCTAGCTACATGGCAGAGTAGTCCGACATGTCCATATACTGAGAGTTGCCTACATGGCAGTTGAGTCCAACATGTGTATATATAGAGGACTACATAAAAGACAAATGAGGCTAATCTGTTCATACAGATTGAGCTGGCTACATGGTAGAAGAGACAAACATGGCCATATAATGAGAGCTAGCTACATGGCAGACAAGTCCAATATGTTCATATACAGAGAGCTACCTACATGGCAGAACAGTCCAATATATCACTGCATAGAGACCTAGCTACATGGCAACCGAGTCCAAAAAATCAATATACAGAGAGCTAGCTTCATGGCATATAAGGGCAACATTTCCATATACATAGTTCTAGCTACATGGCAGATGAGTACAACCTGTCCATATACTTAGAGTTTGCTACATCGAAGATGAGTCCAACATATATATATTTAGACGGATAGCTACGAGGCTGATGAGTCCAACATGTTCATGCACAGTGAGCTGGCTACATGATTAATGAGTCCAACATGTTCATATACTGAGAGCAAGCTACATGGCAGACAAGTCCAATATGATCATATACAGAGAGCTACCTACATGGCAGATATGTTCAATATATCCATGTAAAGGGAGCTAGCTACATGACAGACGAGTCCAAATTGTCCATACACAGAGAGCTAGCTACATGGCAGAGTAGTGCAACATTACCATATACAGAGTTCTACCTACATGGCATATGAGTCAAACGTGTCCATATACAGAGAACTACCTACATTTCAGAGTAGTACAACATGTTAATACACAGAGTACAAGCTACATGGTAGATGAGTCCAACGTGTCCATATACTGAGAGCTAGCTGCACAGCAGAGTAGTCCAACATGTCCTTGTACAGAGTAATATCTACATGGAAGATGAGTCCAACATGGTCATATACTGAGAGTTAGCTACATGACAGATGAGTCCAACATATATATATATGTAGATACTACAAGGCAGATGAGTCCAACATATTCATTCAAAGAGAGGTAGCTACATGCCTGATGAGTCCAACACGTCCATATACAGAAAGCTAGCTACAAGGCAGACAAATCTGATATGTTCATACACAGAGAGTTACCTACATGGCAGATTAGTCCAACATACCCATGCAAAGAGATCTAGCTGCATGGCAGACTAGTCCAAAATATCCTTATACTGAGAGCTAGCTACATGGCAGAGAATTCCTACATGTCCATAGACAGAGTACTAGCTACATGGCAGATGAATCCAACATGTCCATATACTGAGAGTTAGCTACATGGCAGATGAGTCCAACATGGGTATATATAGAGGACAAGCTACAAAGTAGATGAGTCCAACATGTACATATACAAAGAGAGAGCTGGCTACATGGCTGATGAGACCAACATGTCCATATACAAAGAGCTAGCTACATGGCAGACAGTCCAATAGGTTCACATACATGGAGTCCATTACATGGCAGAGCCATCCAACATGAGTATTTTTATAAGGTAAGCTACATGGCAGATCAGTCCAATATATCCATGCACATAGAGCTAGCTTCATGGCAGACGAGTCCAAAATGTCCATAAACAGAGAGCTAGCTACATGGCAGAGTAGTGCATCATTTCCATATACAGAGTTCCAGCGACATGGCAGATGAGTCCAACATGTCCATATACTGAGAGCTAGCTCCATGCCAGAGTAGTCCAACATGTCCATATACACAGTACTTGCTACATGGCAGATGAGTCCAACATGTCCATATACTGAGAGTTAGCTCTATGGCAGATGAGTCCAACCTGTATATATATAGAGGACTAGCTACAAGGCAGAGGAGTCCAACATGTTCATACAGAGAGAGCTGTCTACATGGCTGATGACTCCTACATTTCCATATACAGAGAGCTAGTATATCAAAGACAAGTCCAGTATGTTCATATATAGAGAGCTACCTACATGGCAAATCAGTTCAACAAATCCATGCACAGAGAGGTAGCTACATGGCAGACGAATCCCAAATGTCCATATAAAGAGAGCTAGCTACATGGCAGAGTAGTGCATCATTTCCATATACAGAGTTCCAGCTACATGGCATATGAGTCCAACGTGTCCATATACTGAGGGATAGCTACATGGCATAGAAGTCCAACATTTCCATATGCAGAGTACTGGTTGAATGGCAGATGAGTCCCACATGTCCATATAATGAGAGTTAGCTACATGGCAGATGAGTCCAACATGTGTAAATATAGATGACTATCTACAAGGAAGATGAGTCCAACATTTTCATGCAGTGAGAGTTGGCTGCATGGCTGATTAGTCCAACACGGACTATACACAGAGCTAGATACATGACAGATAAATCCAATATGTTCATATACAGAGAGCTAACTACATGGCAAATCAGTCCAACATATCCATGCACAGAGAGTTAGCTACATGGCAGATGAGTCCAAAATATCCATAAACAGAGAGCTAGCTACATGGCAGAGTAGTGCATCATTTCCATATACAGAGTTCCAGATACAAGGCAGATGAGTCCAACGTGTTCATATACTGAGAGATAGCTACATAGCAGAGTAGTTCAACATGTCCTTATAGAGAGTAATAGCTACATGGCAGATGAGTCCAATATGTTCATACAAAGAGAGCTGTCTACATGGCTGATGAGTCCAAAATGTCCATATACTTAGAGTTAGCTACATGACAGATGAGTCTGCCATTTGTATAAATAGAGGACTAGCTACAAGACAGAGGAGTACAACATGTTCATACAGAGAAAGCTGGCTATATGGCTGATGAGTCCAAAATGTCCTTATACTGAGTGTTAGCTACATGGCAGATGAGTCTACTATATGTATAAATAGAGTACTAGCTACAAGGCAGATGAGTCCAATATGTTCATACTGAGAGAGCTGGCTACAAGGCTGATGAGTTCAACATGTACATATAAAGAGAGCTAGCTACATGACAGATAACTCCAATATGTTCATATACAGAGCGCTACCTATGTGGCAGATCAGGCCAACATATCCATTCACAGACAGCTAGCTACATGACAGACAAGTCCAAAATCTCCATATACAGAGAGCTAGGTGTATGGCAAAGTAGTGCAATATTTCCATATACAAAGTACTAGCTACATGGCAGATGAGTCCAACATGTCCAAATAGTGAGAGTGAGGTATATGGCAGATCAGTCCAACATGTGTACTTTTATCAACCAAGCTACAAGGCAGATGAGTGCAATATGTTCTTAGAAAGCTGGCTACGTGGCTGATGAGTCCAACATGTCCATATACTTTGAGCTACCTACATGGCAGACAAGTCCAATATGTTCATCTACAGAGAGCTACCTACATGTCAGATCAGTCCAACATACCCATGCACAGAAAGCTAGCTACATGTCTGACGAGTCCAAAATATCCATATAGAGAGAGCTAGGTACATGGCACAGTAGTGCAACATTTCCATATACAGAGTTCTAGCTACATGGGAGATGAGTCCAACGTGTCCATATACTGAGAGCTAACTACATGGGAGAGTAGTCCAACATGTCCATATACAGAGTACTAGCTTCATGACAGATGAGTATAACATGTCCATATACTGCAAGTTAGCTACACGGCAGATGAGTCCAACATGGGTTATATATAGAGGACTAGTTACAAGGCAGATGAGCCCAAAATGTACATACACAGAGAGCTGGATACATGGCTGATGAGTCCAACATTTCCATATACAGCGAGCTAGCTACATGGCAGAGAAGTCCAATATATTCATATACAGGGAGCTATATACATGGCAGATCAGTCCAAAATATCCATGAACAGAGAGCTAGCTACATGGCAGACGACCCAGAATGTCCATATACAGAGAGCTAGCTACATGGCAGAGTAGTGCATCATTTCCATATACAGAGTTCTAGCTACATGGCAGATGAGTCCAACATGTCTCTATAAATAGAGCTAGCCTCGTGGGAGGCAATTCCATATACAGATAGCTAGCTACATGGCAGAGCAGTCCAATACGTCCATAAACAGATACTAGCTACATGGCAGACGAGTCCAAAATGTCGATATATAGAGAGCTAGCTACATGGCAGAGTAGTGCATCATTTCCATATACAGAATTCCAGCTAGATGGCAAATGAGTCCAACTTGTCCATATACAAAGTACTAGCTACATGGCAGATGAGGCCAACATGTCCATTTACTGACAATTAGCTACATGACAGATGAGTCCACCATGTGTATAGAGTTCTAGCTACATGGCAGATGAGTCCAAGGTGTGCATATACTGAGAGCTAGCTACATGTCAGAGTAGTCCAACATGGCCATATACAGAGTAATAGCTACATGGTAGATGAGTCCAACATCACCATATACTGAGAGTTAGCTACATGGCAAATGAGTCCAACATATGGATATGGAGAGGACTAGTTACAATGCAGACGAGTCCAACATGTTCATACAGAGTGAGCTGGCTACATGGCTGATCAGTCAAATATGTCTATATACAGAGAGCTAGCTACAAGGCAAACAAGTCCAATAGTTCATATACCAAGAGCTACCTAGACGGCAGATCAGTCGAATATATCCAAGCACAGAGAGGTATTTACGTGGCAGAGGAGTCCAAAATATCCATATACAGAGAGATAGCTACATGGCATAGTAGTGCATCATTTCCATATACAGAATTCCAGCTAGATGGCAGATAAGTACAACGTGTCCATATACAAAGTACTATCTACATGGCAGATGAGGCCAACATGTCCATTTACTGACAATTAGCTACCTGGCAGATGAGTCCACCATGTGTATAAATAGAGGGTGAGCTACAAGGCAGATGAGTTCAACATGTCCATATACAGGGAGCTAGCTACAAGGCAGAGAAGTACAATATGTTCATACACAGAGAGCTACCTACGTGGTAGAATAGTCCAACATATCCATGCACAGAGAGCTAGCTACAAGTCAGACTAACCCAAAAAATATCCATATACAGAGTAATAGCTACAAGCCTCGACTTTCGTTACTGAAAAATTCTCTGGGAAAATTATTGAATGATGCAGAGGGCATCAAGAAAAGATGGAAGGAATACACAGAGCCATTGTACCAAAAGGAAATGGTTAATGTTCAACCATTTTAAGAGATACCATATGAACAAGAGCCAATGATACTCAGGGAGGAAGTCCAAAATGCATTGAAAGAATTGACAAAGAACAAGACACCAG
>NW_006408726.1:5615598-5625979 GCF_000296735.1 Chrysochloris asiatica
AGCTACAAGGCAGATGAGTCCAACATGTTCATACAGAGGGAGCTGGCTACGTGGCTGATGTGTCCAACATGGCCAAATACAGAGTTAGCTACATGGCAGACAAGGCCAATATGTTCATATACAGAGAGCTACGTACGTGGCAGATCAGTCGAACATGTCCATGCACAAAGAACTACCTACATGGCAGATGAGTCCAAAATATTCATATACAGAGAGCTAGCTACATGGCATAGTAGTGCATCATTTCCATATACAGAGTTTCAGCTACATGGCAGATGAGTCCAGCATGTCCATATACTGACAATTAGCTACATGGCATATGAGTCCACCATGTGTATAAATAGAGGGCTAGCAACAAGGCAGATGAGTCCAACATGTTCATACAGAGAGAGCTGTCTACATGGCTTATGATTCCAACATGTCCATATACAGGGAGCTAGCTACATATACAGATAGCTACTTACGTGGCTGATCAGTCCAATATACCGTTCACAGAGAGCTAGCTACATGGCAGACGAGTCCAAAATGTCCATGTACAGAGAGCTAACTAGATGGCAGAGAGCAACATTTCCATATACAGAGTTCTAGCTACATGGCGGATGAGTCCAATGTGTCCATATATTGAGCGCTAGATACATGTCAGATGAGTCCAACATGTCCATATGCTGAGAGTTAGCTACATGTCAGATGAGTCCAACATATGTATATATAGAGGACTAGCTACAAAGCAGATGAGTCCAAAATGTTCATACAGAGAGAGCTGGTTACATGGCTGATGAGTCCAACATGTCCATATACTGAGAGTTAGCCACATGGTAGATGAATCCAACATGTGTATATATAGAGAACTAGCTACAAGGCAGTTGAGTCCAACATGTCATACAAAGAGAGCTGGCTACATGTCTGACTGAGTCCAACATGCCCATATACCGAGAGCTAGCTACATGGAAGACAAGTCCAATATGTTCATATACAGATAGCAACCTACATGTCATATCAGTCCAACATATCAATGCACAGAGAGCTAGCTACATGGCAGACAAGTCCAAAATGTCTATATATAGAGAGCTAGCTACATGGCAGATTAGCGCAACATTTCCATATACAGAATTCCAGCTACATGGCAGATGAATCCAACATTTCTATATACTGAGAGCTAGCTATATGGCTGAGTAGTCCATCCTGTACATATACATAGTACTTGCTAAATCACAGATTAGTCCAACATATCGTATTCTGAGAGTTAGCTACATGGCAGATGAATCTAATATGTGTATATATAGAGGACTAGCTACCAGGCAGATGAGTCCAACATGTTCATACAGAGAGAGCTGGCTACAAGGCTGATGAGTCCAACATGTCCATATACAGAGAGCTAGCCTCACGGCAGGCAATTCCATATACCAGAGCTAGCTACATGGCAGAGTAGTCCATCATGGCCATATACAGTGTACTAGCTAAATGGTAAATGAGTCCAAAATGTTAATACAGAGAGAGCTGGGTACATGGCTGATGAGTCCAAAATGTCCATATACAGAGAGCTAGCCACATGGCAGACAATTCCATATACAGAGAGCTAGCTACATGGTGGATGAGTCCAATGTGTCCTTATACTGGAGCTAGTTAGATGGCAGAGTAGTCCAACATGTCCATATACAGAGTAATAGCTACATGGCAGATGAGTCCAATATGTCCATATACTGAGAGTAAGGTACGTGGCAGATGAGTCCAACATATGTATATGTAGAGGACTAGCTACAAGGCAGATGAGTCCAACATGTTCATACAGAGTGAGCTGGCTACATGGTGGATGAGTCCAACATGTCCACATACAGAGAGCTGTCTACATGCCAGACAAGTCCAATATGTTCATATGCAGAGTGCTAATTACATGGCGGATGACTCTAACATATTCAAGCACAGGGAGCTACCTACACGGCAGATGAGTCCAAAATGTCCATATACAGAGAGATAGCTACATGGAAGATGTGTCCAACATGTTCATATACTGATAGCTACATGGAAGATGTGTCCAACATGTTCATATACTGAGAGTTAGATACATGGCAGATGAGTTCAACATGTGTATTTTTATATGTGTATATAGAGAGGACTAGCTACAAGGCAGTTTAGTCCAAGATGTTCATACAAAGAGAGTGGGCTACATGGCTGACTAAGTCCAACATGTCCATATACTGAGAGCTAGCTATATGGAAGATGTGTCCAACATGTTCATATACTGAGAGTTAGATACATGGCAAATGAGTTCAACATGTATATTTTTATATGTGTATATAGAGAGGAGTAGCTACAAGGCAGTTTAGTCCAAGATGTTCATACAAAGAGAGTGGGCTACATGGCTGACAAAGTCCAACATGTCCATATACTGAGAGCTAGCTACATGGAAGACATGTCCAATATGTTCATATACAGAGAGCAACCTACATGTCATATCAGTCCAACATATCAATGCACAGAGAGCTAGCTACATGGCAGATTAGTCCAACATGTCCATATACAGAGTAATAGCTACATGGCAGATGAGTCCAACATGTCCCTATACTGAGAGTTAGCTAGATGGCAGATGAGTCCAATAGATGTATATGTAGCGGACTTGCTACAAGGCAGATGAATGCAACATGTTCATTAAAGAGAGCTGGCTACATGGCTGATGATTCCAACATGTCCATATACTGTGAGATAGCTGCATGACAGATAAGTCCAATATGTTCATATATAGAGACCTACCTACTTGGCAGATCAGTTGAACCTATCCATGCACAGACAGCTAGCTACATGGCAGACGAGTCCAAAATGTTCATAAACAGAGAGCTAGATACATGGAAGTGTAGTCCAACATGTCCCTATACAGTGTTCTAGCTATATGGCAGATGAGTCCTACATGTCCATATACTGAGAGTTAGCTACATTGAGATTAATCCAACATGTGTATATATAGAGGACTAGCTATAAGGCAGATGAGTCTAACATGTTCATACAGAGTGAGCTGGATACATGGCTAATGAGTCGAATATGTCCATATACAGAGAGCTACCTACATGGCAGATCAGTCCAAAATATCCATGTAAAGAGAGCTAGCTACATGGCAGACGAATCCAAAATGTCCATATACAGAGAGCTATCTACATGGCAGAGAGCAACATTTCCATATACAGAGTTCTAGCTACATGGCAGATGAGTCCAGCGTGTCCATATAATGAGATCTAGCTACATTTCAGACTTGGCCAACATTTCCATATACAGAATATTGGATACATGGCAAATGAGTCCAACAGGTCCATATGCTGAGAGTTAGCTACATGGCAGATGAGTCCTACATGTGTATATGTAGAGGACTAGCGACAAGGCAGTTGAGTCCAACATGTTCATACAAAGAGTGCTGGCTACATGGCTGACTGAGTCCAACATGTCCATATACAGAGAGGAAGCTATGTGGCAGACAAGTCCAATATGTTCATATAGAGAGAGCAACCTACATGTCATATCAGTCTAACATATCAATGCACAGAGAGCTAGCTACATGGCAGACAAGTCCAAAATGTCCATATATAGAGAGCTAGCTACATGGCAGATTAGTGCATCATTTCCATATACAGAATTCCAGCTGCATGGCAGATGAATTCAACATTTCTATATACTGAGAGCTAGCTACATGGCAGAGTAATCCATCATGTCCATATACAGACTACTAGCTAAATCTCAGATGAGTCAAACATGTTCATACAGAGAGAGCTGGCTACATGGCTGATGAGTCCAACATGTCTATGTACAGAGAGTTAGCCTCACGGAAGGCAATTCCATATACACAGAGCTAGCTACATTTCAGAGTAGTTCAGCATTTCCATAAACAGAGTTCTAGCTACAAGGCTGATGAGTCCACCGTGTTCGTATACTGAGGGCTAGCTACATGGTAGAGTAGTCCATTATGTCCAAATAGAGTGTACTAGCTAAATGGTAGATAAGTCCAACATATTCATACAGAGAGAGTTGGCTACATGGCTGATGAGTCCAACATGCCATATAATGAGACCTAGCCTCAAGGCAGACAATTCCATATAAAGATAGCAAGCTACATGTTAGATGAGTTCAATGTGTCCATATACTGAGAGCTAGTTACATGTCATAGTAGTCCAACATGGCCATATACAAAGTAATAGCTACATGGCAGATGAGTCCAATATGTCCATGTAGTGAGAGTAAGGTATGTGGCAGATGAGTCCAACATATGTATATGTACAAGACTCGCTACAAGGCAGATGAGTCCAACATGTTCATACAGAGAGAGCTGGCTACCTGGTGGATGAGTCCAACATGTCCATAAACAGAAAGCTATCTACATGGCAGACAAGTCCAATATGTTCATATACAGAGAGCTACCTACATGTCAGATCACTCCAACATATTCATGCACAGAGAGGTAGCTACATGGCATAAGAGTCCAAAATGTCCATATACAGAGAGCTAGCTATATGGCATAGTAGTGAATCATTTCCATATACAAAGTTCAAGCTACATGGCAGATGACTCCAATGTGTCCATATACTGAGAGATAGCTACATGGCAGATGAGTCCAACATGTCCATATACTGAGAGTTAGGTACATGGCAGATGTGACCAACATGTGTATTTTTATATGGCAAGCTAAAAGGCCAATGAGTGCAACCTGTTCTTACACAGATAGCTGGCTACATTGCTGATGAGTCCAACATGTCCATATACAGAGAGCTAGCTACTTGACAGACAAGTATAATGTGTTCATATACAGAGATCTACCTACATGGCAGATCACTCCAACAAATTCATGCACAGAGAGCTAGCTACATAGCAGACGAGTCTAGAATATCCATATAGAGAGCTAGCTACATGACAGATTAGTGAAACATTTCCATATACAAAGTTCTACCTACATGGCAGATCACTCCAACAAATGCATGCACAGAGAGGTAGCTACATAGCAGACGATACTAGAATATCCATATAGAGAGCTAGCTACATGACAGATTAGTGCAACATTTCCATATACAAAGTTCTAGCTACATGGCAGTAGATTCCAAAGTATCCATATACTGAGAGCTAGCTTAAAGTCAGAGTAGTACAACATGTCCATATACAGACTACTAGCTACATGGCAGATGCGTTCAACATGTACATACAATGAGAGTTAGGTACATGGCAGATGAGTCCAACGTGTATTTGTATACAGCAAGCTTCAAGGCAGATGAGTGCAACATGTTCTTATACAGAGAGCCGTCTACATGGCTGATGAGTCCAACATGTCCATATACAGAGAGCTAGCTACATGGTAGACAAGTCCAATATGTTAATATTCAGAAAGCTACCTACATGGCAAATCAGTCCAACATATCCATACACAGTGAGCTAGTACATGTCACACGAGTCCAAAATGTCCATATATAGACAGCTAGGTACATGGCATAGTAGTGCAACATTTCCATATACAGAGTTCTAGCTACATGGCAGATAAGTCCAATGTGTCCACATAATGAGAGCTAGCTACATGGCAGAGTAGTCCAACATGTCCATATACAGAATACTAGCTGCATTGCAGATGAATACAACATGTCCATATACTGAGAGTTATGTACATGGCAGATGAATCCAACATTTTAATTTTTATAAGGCAAGGTACAAGACAGATGAGTGCAACATGTTCTTACAGAGGGAGCTTCCTACATGGCTTATGATTCCAACTTGTCCATATAATGACAGCTAACTACATGGCAGACAAGTCCAATATGTTCATATAGAGAGATCAACCTACATGGCAGATGAGTCCAACGTGTCCATATACTGAGAGCTAACTACATGGCAGAGTATTCCAACATGTCCATATACAGAGGACTAGCTACATGACAGAGGAGTATAGCATGTCCATATACTGAAATAAAGCTACACGACAGAAGAGTCCAACATGTGTATATAAAGAGGACTATCTACAATGCAGATGAGTGCAACATTTCATACGCTGAGAGTTAGCTATATGGCAGATGAGTCCACCATTTTTATGAATAGGTGACTAGCTACATGGCAGATGAATTCAACATGTTCATACAGAGATACCTGTCTACATGGCTAATGACTCCAACATGTCCATATACAAAAAGTTAGCTACATGGCAGACAAGTCCAATATGTTCATATACAAAGAGCTACCTATGTGGCAGATCAGTCCTACATATCCATGCACCGAAAGCTAGCTACATGGCAGAGGAGTTCAAAATATTCATATGCAGAGAGCTTGGTACATGGCAGAGTAGTGCAATATTTCCATATACAGAGTTCTAGCTACATGGCAGATGAGTACACTGTGTTCATATACTGAGAGATAGCTAAATGGCAGAGTAGTCCGACATGTCCCTATACAGAGTACTAGCTACATGGCAAATGATTCCAACATGTCTATATACAAAGAGTTAGCTACGTGGCAGATGAGTCCAACATGTATATATAGAGGACTAGCTATGAGGCAGTTGAGTCCAACATGTTCATACAAAGAGAGCTGGCAACATGCTTTACTGAGTTCAACACGTCCATATACAGAGAGTTAACTACAAGGCAGATTAGTCCAACATGTTCTATACAGAGTACTAACTACATGGCAGATGAGTCCAACAGATCCATTTTCTGAGAGTTCCCTACATGTCAGATGAGTTCAACATGTGTATATATAGAGGACGAGATACAAGGCAGATGAGTCCAACATGTTAATGCAGAGAGAGCTGTCTACAAGGCTGGTGAGTCCATCATGTCCATATACAGAGAGCTAGATACAAGGCAGACAAGTCCGATATATTCATATATAGAGAGCTACCTACATGGCAGATCAGTCCAACATATCCATGCACAGTGAGATAGCTACATGGCAGACGAGTCCAAAATATCCACATACAGAGAGCTAGCTACATGGCAGAATAGTGCATCATTTCCATATACATTGTTCCAGCTACATAGTAGATGAACCCAACATCTCCATATACTGAGAGCTAGGTTCATGGCAGATTAGTAAAAAATGTCCATATACAGAGAGCTAGCTACATGGCAGAGAAGTCCAACATGTCCATATACTGAGAGTTAGATACATGGCAGATGAGTCCAAGATATGTATATGTAAAGGACTAGCTACAAGGCAGATGAGTCCAACATGTTGATACAGAGAGAGCGGCTACATGCTGGATGTGTCCAACATGTCCATATACAGAGACCTAGCCACATGGAAGACAGGTCCCATATGTTCATATACAGGGAGCTAACTACATGGCAGATCAGTCCAATATATCCATGCACAGAAAGCTAGCTACATGGCACACAAATCCAAAATGTCCATATACAGAGAGCTAGCTACATCGCAGAGTAGTGCAACATTTCCATATACATAGGTCAAGCTACATGGCAGATGAGTCCAACGTGTCCATATACTGAACACTTGCTACATGGAAGAGTAGTCCAATATGTCCATATACAGAGTACTAGCTACATGGCAGATGAGTCCAACATGTCCATATACTGAGAACTAGCTCCATGGCAGACTTGTCCATTATGTCCATATACAGACTGTGAGCTATATGGAAGAGTAGTACTATATACAGAGTTAAAGCTACATGGCAGATGAGCCCCACATTTGTATATTATAGAGGGATAGCTACAAGGCAGATGAGTCCAACATGTTCATATAGAGAGACCTGGATACATGGGTGATGAGTCCAACATATTCATGCATAGAGTCCTAGCTGCATGGCATACAAGTCCAATATGTTCTTATAAAGAGAGCTACCTACATGGCAGATCAATCCAACTTATCCATGCACAGAGAGCTAGCTACATGGCAGAGTAGTGCAACATTTACATATACAGAGTTATACCTACATGGCAGGTGAGTCCAACTTGTCCATATACTGAGAGCAAGCTACATGCCAGAGTAGTCCAACATGTCCATATACAGAGAACTATCTATGTAGCAGATGAGTCCATCATTTCCATATACTGAGAGTTATCTACAGGGCAAATAAGTCCAACATGTTTATATTTAGAGTGATAGCTACAAGACAGAGGAGTCCAACATGTTCATACAGAGAGAGCTCGCTACATGGCTGATGAGTCCAGCATGTCCATATAAAGAAAGCTAGGAACATTGAAGACAATTCCAATATATTCATGTACATTGACCTATCTACATTGCAGATCAGTCCAACATATCCATGCACAGAGAGCTAACCACGTGGCAGATGAGTCCAAAATGTCCACATACAGAGAACTAGCTACATGGCAGAGTAGTGAAATATTTCCATATATGGAGTTCAAGCTCCATGGCAGATTAGTCCAACGTGTCCATATACTGAGATCATGCTACATGCCAGAGTAGTCCAACATGTCCATATACAGAGAACTATCTATGTAGGAGATGAGTCCAACATGTCCATATACTGAGAGTTATCTACAGGGCAGATAAGTCCAACATGTTTACATTTTGAGTGATAGCTACAAGACAGATGAGTCCAACATGTTCATACAGAGAGAGCTGGCTACATGCCTGTTGAGTCCAACATGTCCATATAAAGAGAGCTAGTTACATGGAAGACAATTCCAATATATTCATGTACATTTACCTAACTACATTGCAGATCAGTCCAACATATCCATGCACAGAGAGCTAACCACGTGGCAGATGTGTCCAAAATATCCATATACAGAGAACTAACTACATGGCAAAGTAGTGAAATATTTCCATATACGGAGTTCTAGCTAAATGGCAGATGAGTCCAACATGTCCATATAGTGAGAGCTAGCTACATGGCAGAGTAGCTCAACATGTCCTTATACAGAGTACTAGCTACAAGGCAGATGAGTCCAACATGTCCATATACTGAGAGTTAGCTAAAAAACGCCGATGAGTCCAACATGTGTATATTCAGCGGGCTAGCTACAAGGCAGATGAGACCAACATGTTCATACAGAGAGCTGGCTACATGAGTGATGAACCCAACATATCTATATAGAGATTGCTAGCTACATGGTAGACAAGTCCAATATGTTCCTATACAGAGAGCTACCGACATGGCAGATCAGTCCAACATATCCATTCACAGAGACCTAGTTTGTGCCAGACGAGTCCAAAATGACCATATACAGAGAGCTAGCTACAGGGCAGAGTGTGCAACATTTCCATATACAGAGTTCTAGATACATGGCAGACGAGTCCAACGTGTCCATATACTGTGAACTAGCTGAATGGCAGAGTAGTCCAACATGTCCATATACAGAGTACTAGCTACATGGCAAAGTAATCCATATACTGAGAGTTAGCTGCATGGCAGATGAGTCAAACATGTGTATATTCAGAGGGTTAGCTACAAGGCAGATGAGTACAACATGTTCATATTCTGAGAGCTGGCTACATGGCTGATGAGTCCAACATGTCTATATGCTTAGAGTTAATTACATGGCAGATGAGTCCTACATGTGTATATATAGAGGGCTAGGTTAAAGGTAGATGCATCCAACATGTTCGTACACAGAGAGTTGGCTACATGGCTGATGAGTCTAACATGACAATATACAGAGAGCTAGTTACATGGCAGAGTAGTCCTACATGTCCATATACAGAGTACTAGCTACATGGCAGATGAGTCCATCATGTCCATATACTGAGAGTTAGCTACATGTCAGATGAGCCAATCATGTGTATATACAGGACTAGCTACAAGGCAGATGAGTCAATCACGTCCTTAATGAGAGAGTTGGCTACATGGCTGATGAGTCCAACATGTGCATATACAGAGATCTAGCTACATGGAAGAGAAGTCCAATATGTTCATGTATAGAGAGCTACCTATGTGGCAGATCAGTCCAATGTATCCATGCACAGAGAGCTAACTACATGGCAGAGGATTCCAAAATGTCCATATACAGAGAGCTAGCTACATGACAGAGTAGTCCAACATGTCCATATACAGTGTACTAGCTAGATGGCCAAGGAGTCCAACATGTCCATATACTGAGAGTTAGCTACATGGCAGATGAGTCCAACATGTGTACATATAGAGCACTAGCTACAAGGCAGATGAGTCCAATATGTTCATACAGAGAGCTGGCTGCATGACTGATGATTCAGACAAGTAGCTACATGGCAGACAACTCCAATATGTTCATATACAGAGAGCTACCAACATGGCAGATCAGTACAACATATGCATGCACAGAGAGTTAGCTACATGGTAGACATGTCCATAAACAGAGAGCTAACTACATGGCAGAGTAGTGCAACATTTCCATATAAAGAGTTCTATCAACATGGCAGATGAGTCCAACGTGTCCATATGCTGAGAGTTAGCTACATGGCTTAT
>NW_006408726.1:5626114-5627553 GCF_000296735.1 Chrysochloris asiatica
GGCAGAGTAGTGCAACATTTCCATATAAAGAGTTCTATCAACATGGCAGATGAGTCCAACGTGTCCATATGCTGAGAGTTAGCTACATGGCTTATAAGTCCAATATGTGTATATATAGATGATTAGATTCAAGCAGATGAGTAAAACATGTTCATTCAGAGAAAGCTGGCTACATGACTGATGAGTCCAACATGTTCACAAACAGAGAGCTAGCTACATGGCAGACAACTCCAATATGTTCATATACAGAGAGCTAGCTACATGGCAGATCAGTCCAACATATCTATGCACAGAGAGCTAGCTACATGGCAGACGAGTCCAAAATGTCCATATATTGAGAGCTAGCTACATGGCTGACTATTGCAACATTTCCATATACAGAGTTCTAGCTACATGGCAGATGAGTCCAATTTGTTCATATACTGAGAGATAGCTACAATGCAGATGAATCCAACAGGTCCATATCCTTAGAGTTAGCTACATGGCAGATGAGTCCAACAAGTGTATATATAGAGAACTAGCTACAAGGCAGATGAGTCAAACATGTTCATACCGAGTGATCTGTTTAAGTGTCTGATGTGTCTCAAATCTCCATATACAGAGAGCTAGCTACATAACACACAAGTGCAATAAGTTCATCTACAGAGAGCTACCTACATGGCCGATCTGTACAACATATCCGTGCACAGAGAGCTAGCTATATAGAAGATGAGTCCAAAAAATCCATATACAGAGAGGTAGCTATATGGCAGACTAGTGCCACATTTCCATATACATAGTTCTAGCTACATGAGAGATGATTCCAAGGAGTACATATCCTAGGAGCTAGCTACATGGAAGAGTAGTCCAACATGTCCATATACAAAGTACTAGCTACATGGCAGATCAGTCCAACATGTCCATACACTGAGAGCTAGCTACATGGCAGACAAGTCCAATATGTTCATATAGAGAGAGCTACCTACATGGCAGAACAGTCCAACATATCCATGAACAGAGATCTAGCTACATGGCAGACGAGTCCAAAATGTCCATATACAGAGAGCTACCTACATGGCAAAGTAGTGCAACATTCCCATGTACAGAGTTCTAGCTACATGGCAGATGAGTCCAATGTGTCCATATACTGAGAGCTAGCTACATGACAGAGTAATCCAACATGTCCATATACAGAGTACTAGATACAAGACAGATGAGTCCAACATGTCCATATGCTGAGAGTTAGTGATATGGAAGATGAGTCCAACATGTGTATATATATAGAAGAATAGCTACAAGGCAGATGAGTCCAACATGTTCATACAGAGAGAGCTGAGTCCAACATGTTCATACAGAGAGAGCTGGCTACATGACTGATGAGTCCCACATGTCTAGTCCCACATGTAGCTAGAGAGCTAGCTACATGGCAGACAATTCCAATATGTTCATATACAAAGAGC
>NW_006408726.1:5635643-5637627 GCF_000296735.1 Chrysochloris asiatica
TCAGAAGTAGTTTGTCACTCTTTCTTCCTAGTCTGTCTTTGTTTTGTAGCTCATCTGAAACCTGTCCACCATGGATGACCCTGCTGGTTATTTAAAACACCGGTGGCATAGCCCTCAGAATCACAGCAACTCAAACCACCACAGCACGACAGACAGACGAGTGGTGGCCATTTGGTCTTATGTCTATACCATCTCTTTAAATTTCGATATCAATCTTGATACAATCCTGATATAATCAAGATATATATAAGATATAATCAAGATAAAATCTTGATACAATCCTGACATAATCAAGATATATATAAGATATAATCAAGATGTTCTATCCTAATCCTATCAATCCTGGTACAATCAAGGTAAGCTTTCCCAAGGTGGCGGCTCCAGGAACAGCTGAGTGTCTTGATCCAGAATATAATGAATTTATGCATTCTCCTGCAAATTCCCCAGCTATAAACCATCTGAAACTCCAAGCATACTTTTATATTTGTTACAGAGTTCTGACACCAACTCATGAGTCCTCTTGACCAGGTATTCCGTGTTGTTGTTGACTGAGCTCCTCACTAATGACCGATCCGCCATGTAATGAGGCAGTGCAGTGGTTAAAAATCTGGCTGCGAACCCCACAGTCAGCAGCTCAAATCCACAAGGCCTTCCGTATAAGAGAGATGAGCTTTCCAATCCTTGCAGTTAAACAGCCTTGGTGTCTTCATGGCAGACGAGTTCAAAAATTACATAACAGAGAACTAGATACATGGCAGAGTAAGTGCAACATTTCCATCTACAGAATTCTAGCTACATGGTAGATGAGTCCAACGTGTCCATACACTTAGAGCTAGCTACATGGCAGAGTAGTGCAACATTTCAATATATAGCGTTTTAGCAACATGTCAGAGGAGTCCAACGTGTCCATATACTGAGAGCTAGATTCATGGCAGAGTGGTATAACATATCCATATACTGAGTACTACCTACATGACAGAAGAGTCCCAAATATGCTTATACAGAGTACTACCTACATGACAGAAGAGTCCCAAATATGCTTATACAGAGAGCTAACTACATGTCAGAGTAGTCCAACATGTCCATATATAGAGAGCTACCTACATGGCAGACATGTCCAATATGTTCATATATTGAGAGCTCCCTACATGGCAGATCAGTCCAACATATCCATGCACAGATAGATACATACATGGCAGAGTAGTCCAACATGTCCATATACAGAGTACTAGCTACATTGCAGATGAGTCCAACATGTCCATATAGTGAGAGTTAGCAAAATGGCTTATGAGTCCAACATGTGTGTATTTAGAGCACTAGCTACAAGGCAGATGAGTCCAACATGTTCATAAAGAGAGATCTGGTTACGTGACTGATGAGTCTCAAATATCCATATACAGAGAGCTAGCTACATGGCAGACAAGTGCAATATGTTTATATACAGAGAGTTACCTACATGGCAGATCAGTCAAACATACCCATGCACAGAGAGCTAGCTACATAGCAGACCAGTCCAAAATGTCCGTAGAGAGAGAGCTAGCAACATGGCAGTGTAGTGTAACATTTCCATATAAAATGTTCTGTTCTAGCTGCATGGCAGATGACTCCAACATGTCCATATACAGAGAGATAGCTACATGCCAGACGAGTACAAAATGTCTATATATAGAAATCTAGCTACATGGCTGTGTAGAGCAACATTTCCATATACAGAATTCTAGCTGCATGGCAGATGAGTCCATCATGTCCATATACAAAAAGCTAGCTATATTGTAGAGGATTCCAACATGTCCATATACAGAGTATGAGCTACATGGCACATGAGTCCAACAAGTCAATATTCTGAGTGTTAGCTGTCGGGGTTCCTATGTTGGTGTCGCACCACAACAAAGGAGTGCCTCGACAAAACGTGGGGTTTTAACATGAATCGGAGATCTGGTAGGCGAGAGAGAGACAAAAATAGAAACAACGAAACAGACACACA
>NW_006408726.1:5638272-5648160 GCF_000296735.1 Chrysochloris asiatica
ACTGAAATGCTTATTACCATTATAAGTCTAAATGTATCGGAATCAAACTGATTATCTCTTAGCACAATCTAAGGGAGCTGCTACTATTTTATTCATACAAATATTCTTGTAATTTTACTTTTTCTCTTGTAAGTGAATACTCTGGACAGTTTTTCTTCAGGGTTGAAACTATCTTACTCAGGGATAGTTGGAGGAGGTTGCTACTATTGTCTTTTAATTAAGTATACTCATAATCCATCTAAAATGTCTTTCTATTACCCCAATATATACGGTAAAATGACTTGCTCATAAGTCATTTCGGGAGGTTTAACTGACTCTGCCTTAGGAGCATTCTCTGTACGGTTGTCAAGCATGGATACCAGCAGCTCATGTTTTAGCTTAATATTATATATAACTGAGTAATTACCCAGAGAGTAATTATTACATTCGGCCCAAATCACCACTGCTTGTTCCTTAGAGACCATGCCTCTGATAACAGCCCGCACAGCCAGTAAAATCAAGACAGTGACATTTATAGAGACGCCATTAACTGAAACAAATTGTGTATTATTACTGGACTTAAACATTCTTCCAGAGGCTACAGATACTGGAGTTAAAAGCAAGAAAATCAGATAAAGAACACACAGTACAATCATAAGGAGAAATTGAATGGTTTTAGCTAGTAGGCGAGTTTGCCAAAGGCCATGAGCCCAGGCCACAGGGGCCATGACTTGCAGATCCAGAGCAGGCCCCTGGTCCAGAGTCTTGTCTGTCTTCTCAAGGGGCCACAGTGTTTCGAGGTCTGCATATGTCGCCAAGAGTTAGCTAAATGGCAGACGAGTCCAACATGTGTATATATAGAGGAATAGCTACAAGGTAGACAAGTTCAACATGCTCATACAGAGAGAGCTGGATACATGGCTTATGAGTCCAACATGTCCATATATAGAGATCTAGCTACATGGAAGACAAGTGCAATATGTTCATATGCAGAGAGCTACCTACATGGCAGATCAGTCTAACATATCCATGCTCAGAGAGCTAGCAACATGGTAGACCAGTCGAAATAGTCCACATACAGAGAGCTCGAATCATGGCAGAGTGGTCCAACATTTTCATCTACAGCGTTCAAGCTGCATGGCAGATGAGTCCAACGTGTATATTTAGAGGACTAGCAACAAGGCAGATGACTCCAACATGTTCATACACAGAGAGCTGGCTACATGGCTAATGAGTCCAACATGTCCACATACTGAGACCTACCTACATGGCAGACAAGTCAAATATGTTCACATATAGAGAGCTGCTTATGTGGCAGATCACTCTAACATATCCATAAACAGAGAGCTAACTACATGGCAGACGAGTCCAAACTATCCATATACATAGAGCCAGTTCCATTGCAGAGTAGTGCAACATGTCCATATACAGAGTTCTAGCTACATGGCAGATGAGTCCAACGCATCCATATACTGAGAGCTAGCTACATGTCAAAGTAGATAACATATCCATATAAAAAGTACAAGCTACATGGAAGATGTGTCCAACATGTCCATACATTGAGAGTTAGCTACATGCCAGATGAGACTAACCTGTGTACATTGATAAGGCAAGCTACAAGTCATATTAGTCCAACATTTTCATACACAGAGAGCTGGCTACATGACTAATTAGTCCAACATGTCCATACACTTTGAGATAACCACATGGCAGATAAGTCCAATATGTTCACATACAGAGAGCAACCTATGGCAGATCAGTCCAACATATCCATGCACAGAGAGCTAGTTACATGGCAGACAGTCCAAAATGTCCATATATAGAGAGCTAGCTACAAGGCAGAGCAGTGCAACATTTCCATATACTGAGAGCTAGCTACATGACAGAGTAGTCCAACATCTCCATATACACAGTACTTGCTACATGGCAAATGAGTCCAACATGTCCATATACTGAGAGCTAGCTACATGGCAGAGGAGTCCAACATCTCCATATACAAAGTACTTACTACATGGCAGATGAGTCAAACCTGTCCATATACTGAGAGTTAGCTACATAGCAGATGAGTCCAACATGTGTATATATAGAAGATAAGCTACAAGGCTGATGAATCAAACATGTTCATACAGAGAGAGCTGGCTACAGGTTAATGAGTCCCATATATCCATATACATAGAGCTTGCTACATGGCAAACAAGTCCAACTTGTTCATATGCAGAGAGCTACCTACATGGCAGATCAGTCCAACGTATCCATGCACAGAGAGCTAGCTACATGGCAGATGAGTACAAAATGTCTATATACAAAGATTTAGCTACAGGGCAGTGTACAGCAACATTTCCATATACAGCGTTCTAGCAACATGGCAGATGAATCCAACGTGTTCATATACTAAGAGCAGGCTATATGGCAATATAGGCCAACATGTCCATATACAGAGTTCAAGCACCAAGGCAGATGAGTCCAACAAGTCTAAATATTGAGTGTTACCTATATGGCAGATGAATCCAACATGTGTACATATAGAGGACTAGCTACAAGGCAGACGAGTTCAATATGTTCATACCGAGAGACTTGGCTACATGGCTGTTGAGTCCGACATGTCCATATACAGAGATCTAGCTACATAGCAGACAAGTCCAATATGTTCATGTACAGAGAGTTATCTACATGGCAGATCAGTCCAACATATCCATGTACAGAGAGCTAGCTACATGACAGATGAGTACAAAATGTCCATATACAGAGAAGTGCAACATTTCCATATACACAATTCTAGCTTCATAGCAGTTGAGTCCAACGTGTCCATATACTGAAAGCGAACGACAAGGCAGAATAGTCTATCATGTCCATATACAGAGTATTAGCTACATGACAGGTGAGTCCAACATGTCCATATACTGAGGGTTAGCTATATGGCAGATGAGTCCAACATGTGCATATATATAGGACTAGCTACAAGGCAGATGATTCCAACATGTTCATACAGAGAGATTTAGTTACATGGCTTATGAGTCCAACATGGCCATAAACAGGGAACAAGCTACATGGCAGACAAGTCCAATATGTTCATATACAGAGAGATACCTACCTGGCAGATCAGTCTAACATATGCAAGCACAGAGAGTTAGCTACATGGCAGACGAGTCCAAAATGTCCATAAACAATGAACTAGCTACATGGCAGAGTATTCCAACATTTTCATATACAGATTTATAGCTACATGGCAGATGAGTCCAACATGTCCATATACTAAGAGTTAGCTACATGGCAGATGAGTCCAACATGAATATATATAGAGGAGTAGCTACAAGGCAAACAAGTCCAACATGTTCATAGAGAGAAAGCTGGCTTCATGGCTGATGAGTCACTTAAATCCATATACAGAGAGCTAGCTACATAGGAGACAAGTCCAATATGTTAATATACAGAGACCTACCAACATGGCAGATAAGTCCAAAATATCCATGCACAGAGAGGTAACTACATGGCACATGAGTCCAAAATGTCCATGTACAGACAGCAAGCTTCATGGCAGAGTAGAGCAACATTTCCATATACAGAGTTCTAGCTACATGGCAGATGAGTCCAACATGTTCATATACTGAGAGATAGCTAATTGACAGAGTAGTGCAACATGACCCAATACAGAGTACTAGCTACGTGGCAGATGAGTCCAACATGTCCATATACTGATAGATAACTACATGGCATATGAGTCCAAAATTTGTATATTTAGAGGACAACATAAAAGGCAGATGAGTCAAACATATTCATATAAAGAGAGCTGGCTACATGGCTGATGAGTCCAACATGTCTATACACTGAGAGCTAACTACATGGCAGACAAGTCCAATATGTTCATATACAGAGAGCTACCTACATGGCAGATCAGTCCAACATATCCACACACAGAGAGATAGTTACTTGGCAGACGAGTCCAAAATGTCCATATAGAGAGCTAGCTACATGGCAGAGAAGTGCAACATTGCCATATACAGAGTTCTAGTTACATGGCAGATGAGTCCAACATGTCCATATACTGAGAGGTAGCTTCCTGGAAGATGAGACCAGCATGTGTATATATAGAGGACAATCTACAGGACAGATGAGTCCCACATGTTCATACAGAGAGAGCTGCCTACATGGCTAATGAGTTCAACATACACATATACAGATAGCTAGCTATATGACAGACAAGTGCAATGTGATTATTTAAAGAGAGCTACCTACATGGCAGATCAGTCTAACATATCCATGCACAGAGAGCTAGCTATATGGCAGACGAGTGCAAAATGTCCATACACAAAGTTCTAGCTACATGGCAGAATAGTCCAACATGTCCATATACACAGTACTAGCTACATGGCAGATGAGTCCAACATGTGTTTATATAGAGGACTAGCTACAGGACAGATGAGTCCAACATGTTCATACAGAGAGACCTGGTTATATGGCTGATGAGTCCAAAATGTCCATATACAGGGAACTAGCTACATGGCAGACAAATCCAATATATTCATACACAGAGAGCTAACTACATGGCAGATCTGTCCAACATATCCACACACAGAGAGCTAGCTACATGGCAGAGTAATCCAACATTTTCATATACAGAGTTCCATAAACATGGCAGATGAGTTCAACATGAGTCTATATAGAGGAGTAGCTACAAGGCAGATGAGTCCAAGATGTTCATAGAGACAGAGCTGGCTTCATGGCTGAAGAGTCACTTATATCCATACACAGAGAGCTAGCTACATGGCAGACAAGTCTAATATGTTCATATACAGAGAGTTACCTACATGGCAGACGAGTCTAAAATGTCCATATACAGACAGCTGACTTCATGGCAGAGTAGTCCAACATTTCCATATACAGAGTTCTAGCTACATGTCAGATGAGTCCAAAATGTCCATATACTGAAAGTTAGCTACATGATACATGAGTCCAACATGTGTATATTTAGAGGACAACCGACAAGGCAGATGAGTCCAACACGTTCATACAAAGAGAGTTGGCTATATGGCTGATGAGTCCAACATGTCCATACACAGAGAGCTAGCTTCATGGCAGACAAGTCCAGTATGTTCATATACAGACAGCTACCTACATGGCATATCTGTCCTACATATTCATGCACAGTGAGCTAGCTATATGGCTTTTGTTGTTGTTGTCAGGTGTCATCAAGTCGGAACCAACTCATCGTGACCTCATGCACAGCAGAATGAAACAATGTCAGATCCTGGGCCAACCTCACTACCGCCGCCACACTTGACGCCATCAATGATGTCACCTGGCTGATACATCTTGTTGGGGGTCTTTCTCTTTTTCTCTGACCCTCCACCTTACCCAGGATGACATCCTTCTCCAGAGACTGTTCTCTCCGGACAATGTGTCCAAAGTATGAAAGACGAAGCCTAGCCATCTTGCCCTACAAGGAGCACTCTGGTTGCACTTCTTCCAAAACAGATCTATTGGTTCTTTTGGCAGTCCATGGTACTTTCAGTATTCTCCTCCATTACCACAACTCAAAGGCATCAATTCTTCAACGACCTTCCTTATTCACTGTCCAGTTTTGCATCCGTATGAGGTTATTGAAAATACCATGGCTTGAGTCAGGCACACCTTAGTTCTCAAGCTGACATCTTGGCTCTTCAATACTTCAGAAATTCCTGTGAAGCAGATTTGCCTGATGCAATATGTCGTGTGACATCTTGACTGCTGCTTCTGCAAGTGTTGATAGTTGATCCAAGATGAATGAAGTCCTTGACAACCTCAATCTCTTCTCCATTGATAAGAATGCTGTTTTTTGGTCCAGTGGTGAGGATTTTTGTTTTCTTTGCATTGAGTTTCAATCCATATGTAAGGCTGTGCTCTTTCATCTTCATCAGTAAATATTTTAAGTCCTCTTCACGTTCAGCAAGCAAGGTTGTATCATCTGCATATCTCAGGTTGTTAATAAGTCTTCCTCCAATCCTGATGCCACATTTTACTTCATAGAACTCAGATTCTTGTATTATGCTATATGGCAGACAAATCCAAAATGTCCTTATACAAAGAGCTAGCTACATGGCTGAGTAGAGCAACATTTCCATATACAGAGTTTTAGCTACATGACAGATGAGTCCAACGTGGCCATGTACTTAGAATTAGCAACATGGAAGATGATTCCAACATGTGTATATATAGATTACTAGATACAAGGAAGATGATTCCAACATGTCCATATACTGAGTGTTAGGTACATGACAGATGAATCCAACATGCGTATATACAGAGGAGTAGCTACAAGGCAGATGAGTCCAACATGTTCATACAGAAAAAGCTGGCTTCATGGCTGATGAGTTATATATGTCCATATACAGAGAGCTAGCTATATGGCAGACAAGTCCAATATGTTCATATAGAGAGAGCTACCTACATGGCAGATAAGTCCAACTTTATTCATGCACAGAGAGAATTAGATACATGGCAGAAGAGTTCAAAATGTCCATATATAGAGAATTAGCTACATGGCAGAGTAGTGCAACATTTCCATAAACAGAGTTCTAGATACATGGTAGATGAGTCCAACGTGTCCATATACTGAGATATAGCTACATGGCAGAGTAGTACAACATGACGATATACAGAGTACTAGCTACATGGAAGATTAGTCCAACATGTCCATATACTGGGAGTTAGCTACATGGCAGGTGAGTCCAACATGTGTATCTAGAGAGAACAAGCTACAAGGCAGATGAATCAAATATATTCATACACTGAGAGCTGGCTACATGGCTGATGAATACAACATGTCCATATACTGCAAGCTACCTTCGTTGAAGACAAACCGAATATGTTAATATAAAGAGAACCACCTACATGACATATCACTCCAACATATCCATGCTCAGAGAACTAGCTATACGGCAGAGAAGACCAATATGTCCATATACAGACAGCTAGCTATATGGAAGAATAGTGCAACATTTCGATATACAGATTTTTAGCTACATGTCAGATGAGTCAAACTTGATCACTTAAAGAGAACTAGCTACATGGCAGATGAGTCCAACATGTGTATATATAGAGGATAAGCAAAGAGGCAGAAGAGTCCAACATGTACATACAGAGACAGCTGGATACTTGCCTGATGATTCCAACTTGTGTTTATATAGAGGACTAGCAACATGGTAGACGAGTTCAACATGTTCATACAGAGAGAGCTGGCTACATGGCTCATGATTCCAACATGTCCATATACTGAGAGCTACCTATATGGCAGACAAGACCAATATGTACATATAAAGGGAGCTACCTACATGGCAGTTCAGTCCAACATATCCATGCACAGAGAGTTACCTAAACAGCAGACAAATAAACAGGTCCATATACAGAGTAGTGCAAAATTCCCATATACAGAGTTCTAGCTACGTGGCAGATGATTACAACATGTCCATATCCTGAGAGCTACCTACATGGCAGAGCAGTCCAGCATGTGCATATACAGAGAGCTAGCTTCATGGTAGACAAGTCCATTATGTTCATATACAGAGAACTACCTACATGGTAGATCAGTCCAACATATCCACACTCAGAGAGCTATCTACATGGCAGATGACTCAAATTGTCCATGTATGGAGAGCTAGCTACATGGCCGAGTAGTGCAACATTTCCATATACAGAGTTCTAGCTACATTGCAGATTAATCCAACATGTCCATATTCTGAGAGTTAGCTACAAAGCATATGAATTCAACATGTGTATATATAGAGGAGTAAATACAAGGAAGATGAGTCCAACATGTTCATACACAGAGAGAGCTGGCTACATGGCTGATGAGTCCAACATGTTCATATACAGAGAGCTACCTACATGGCAGAGTAGTGTAATACATCCATATAAAGTGTACTAACTACATGACAGATGAGACTAACATGTCCATATATTGAGAGTTTGCTACATGATAGAGGAGTCCAACATGTGTAAATATAGAGGACTAGCTACTAGACAGATGAGTCCAACATATTCATACAGCGAGAGCTGGCTACATGGCTGATGAGTCCCATATATTCATATACAGAGAGCTAGCTACATGGCAGACAAGTCAAAAACGTTCATATACAGGGAGCTACCTACATGGCAGATCAGTCGCACATATACATGCACAGAGAGCTAGCTACGTGGCAGTTGAGACAAAATATCCATATACAGAGAGCTAGCTACCTGCAGAGTAGTGCAACGTTTCCATATACAGAGTTCTAGCTATATGGCAGATGAGTCCAACGTGTCCATAAACTGATAGCTAACTACATCTCAGAGTATTACAACATGTCCATATACAGAGTACTAGCTACATAGCAGATAAGTCCAACACGTCCATATATTGAGAGTTAGCTACATGGCAGATAAGACCAACATGTGTATATAGAGGACTAGCTATAAGGCAGATGAGTACAACATGTTCATACAGAGAGAACTGGCTACATGACTGATGAGTCCAACATATTCATATACAGATAGCTAGCTACATGACAGACAAGTGCAATATGTTTATATACAGAGAGCTACCAACATGACAGGTCAGTCCAACATATCCATGCACAGAGAGCTAGCTATATGACAGACGAGTAAAAAATGTCCATACACAGAATTCTAGCTACATGGCAGAGTAGTCCAACATGTCCATATACAGAGTACTATCTACATGGCAGATGATTCCAACATGTCCATATACTGAGAGTTAACTGTATGACAGAAGATTCCAACATGTGTATATATAGCAGACAAGCTACAAGGCAGAAGAGTCCAACATGTACATACAGAGACAACTGGCTACATGGTGATGAGTCCAACATGTGTATATATAGTGGACTAGCAACAAGACAGATGAGTTCAACACGTTCATACAGAGAGAGCTGGATACATGGAGCATGTGTCCAACATGTCCATATACTGAGAGCTACCTACATGGCAGACAAGCCCAATATGTTCATATACAGAGAGCTACCTACATGGAAGATAAGTCCAATATATCCATGCACAGAGAGCTAGCTATATAGAAGACGAATCCAACAGGTCCATATACTGAGAGGTAGCAACATAGCAGAGTAGTGCAACATTTCCATATACAGAGTTCGAGCTACATGGCAGATGATTCCAAAGTGTACATATAATGAGAGTTACCTACATGGAAGAGCAGTCCATCATGTCCATATACAGTGTACTAGCTACATGGCATCTGAGTCCAATATGTCCATGTACTGAGAGTTAACTACATGGCAATTGAGCCCAACATGTGTATATGGAGAATTAGCTACAAACAAAGTCCAACATGTTCATACAGAGTGAGGTGTCTACATGCCTGATAAGTCCAACTTGTGCATATACAGAGTGCTAGCTACATGGTAGACAAGTTCAATATTTTCTTATACAGAGAGCTACCTACATGGAAGATCAGTCCAACATATCCAGGTGCAGAGAGCTACCTACATAGCACAACAGTACAACATTTACATATACAGAGTTCTAACTAAATGCCAGATGAGTCCAAACTGTCCATTTACTGAGAGCTAGCTACATGGCAGCGTAGTCCAACATGTCCATATACAGAGAACTAGCTCCATGCCAGCAGAGTCCAACATGTCCATATACAGAGAGTTACCACATGGCAGATGAGGCCAACATGTGTATATATAGAGGATTACCTACAAGGCAGATGAGTCCAACATGTTCATACAGAGAGAGCTGGCTATATGACTGATGAGTTCAACATGTCTATATACAGAGAACTAACTACATGGCAGACAAGTCCAATATGTTCATATACAGAGAGCAACCTACATGGCAGATCAGTCCAACATATCCATGCACAGAGAGCTAGCTACATGGCAGACGAGTCCAAAATGTCCATATAGAGAGCTA
>NW_006408726.1:5648260-5654327 GCF_000296735.1 Chrysochloris asiatica
AGAGCTAGCTACATGGCAGAGTAGTGCAACATTGCCATATACAGAGTTCTAGTTACATGGCAGATGAGTCCAACGTGTCCATATACTGAGAGGTAGCTAAATGGCAGATGAGTCCAACACAACCATATACTGAGAGTTAGCTATATGGCAGATGAGACCAACATGTGTATATATAGAGGATGACCGACAAGACTGATGAGTCCCACATGTTCATACACTGAGAGCTGGCTACGTGGCTGATGAGTCCAACATGTCCATATACTGAGAGTTAGCTACAGAGCAGATGAGTCCAATGTGTCCATATACTGAGAGTTTGATACATTGCAGAGTAGTCCAACGTGTCAATATACAGAATACTAGCTACATGGCAGAGGAGTCCAACATGACCATATACTGAGAGTTAGCTACATGACAGATGAGTCCAACATATGTATGCATAGAGGACTAGCTACAAGGCAGATGAG
Organism: Chrysochloris asiatica; assembly: GCF_000296735.1. Lineage (NCBI taxonomy): Eukaryota > Metazoa > Chordata > Mammalia > Afrosoricida > Chrysochloridae > Chrysochloris > Chrysochloris asiatica. The sequence goes on from NW_006408726.1 coordinate 5,648,725, forward strand.
TCCAACATGTCCATATAGAGAGAGCTAGCTACATGGCAGACAAGTCCAATATGTTCATATACAGAGAGCTACCTGCATGGCAGATCAGTCCAACCTATTCATGCACAGAGAGCTAGCTACATGGAAGACGAGTCCAAAATGTCCACATACAGAGACATAGCTACATGGCTGAGTAGTGTAACATTTCCTTATACAGAGCTCTAGCTATATGGCTGATGAGTCCAACATTTCCATATACTGAGGGTTAGCTACATGACAGATGAGTCCAACATGTGTATATAGAGAGGAAAAGCTACAAGGCAGAGGAGTCCAACATGATTACACAGAGAGAGCTGGCTACATGACTGATGAGTCCCAAATGTCCATATAGAGATAGCTAGCTACATGGCAGACACATTCAATATGATCATATAAAGAGAGCTAGACATATGGCAGAGTAGTGCAAAATTTCCATATACAGAGTTCTAGCTACTTGACAGATGAGTCTAACGTGCCCATATACTGAGAGCTAGCTACATGGCAGAGTAGTCCATCATGTCCATATACAGAGTACTAGCTACATGGCAGATGAGTCCAACATGTCCATATACTTCCAGATAGCTTTATGGCAGATGAGTCCAACATATGTACATTTAGAGGACAAGCTACAAGGCAGATGAGTCCAACATGTTCATACACTGAGAGCTGGCTATATGGCTGATGAGTCCAACATGTCCATATACTGAGAGCTACCTACATGGCAGACAAATCAATATGTTAATATAAAGAGAGCTGCCTATATGGCGGATCATTCCAACATATCCATGCACAGAGATCTAGGTACATGGCAGAGGAGTCCAATATATCCATACACAGAAATCTAGCTATATGGTAGAGTAGTGCAAGATTTCCATATACAGTGTTATAGCTACATGGCAGATGAGTCCAACCTGTCCATATACTGAGGGCTAGCTACATGGCAGATGAGTCCAACATGTGTATATATAGAGGGCTAGCTACAAGGCAGAAGAGTCCAACATGTACATACAGAGACTAATGGCTACATAGCTGATGAGTCCTACATGTGTACATATAGAGCACTAGCAACAAGGCAGATGAGTTCAACATGTTCACACAGAGAGAGCTGACAACATGGCTCATTAATCCAATATGTCCATATACTGAGAGCTACCTACATGGCAGACAAGTCCAATATATTCATATACAGAGAGCTACCTACATGGAAGATCATTTCAACATATCCATGCACATAGAGCTAGCTACATATCAGACGAATCCAACAGGTTCATTTAAAAAGAGCTAGCTACAAAGTAGAGTAATGCAAGATTTCCATATACAGAATTCTAGCTACATGACAGATGATTCCAAAGTTTCTATATGAGAGCGAGCTACATGGCAGAGCAGTCCATCATGTCCATATACAGAGTAGTAGCTACATGGCAATTTTGTCCTACATGTCCATATACTGAGAGTTAGCTACATGGAAGATGAGTCCAACATGTGTATATGGAGGATTATCTACAAGAAAAGTCCAACATGTTCATACAGAGCAAGGTGTCTACATGTCTGATAAGTCTAACATGTGCATATACAGAGTGCTAGCTACATGGTAGACCAGACAAATATGTTCATATACAGAGAGTTACCTACATGGCAGATCATTCCAACATATCCAGGTACAGAGAGCTACCTACATGGCACAGTAGTGCAACATTTCCATATAAAGAGTTCTAACTACATGACAAATGAGTCCAACCTGTCCATATACATATACTGCAGCGTAGTCCAACATGTCCATATACAGAGTACTAGCTACATGGCAGATCAATCCAACCTGTCGTATAATGAGGGCTATCTACATGGTGGATGAGTCCAACATGTGTATATATAGAGGAATAGCTACAAGGCAGAAGAGTCCAACATGTACATATAAAGACAACTGGCTACATGGCTGATGAGTCCAACATGTGTATATATAGAGGACTAGCAACAAGGCAGATGAGTTCAACATGTTCATACAGAGAGAGCTGGCTACATGGCTCATGAGTCCAAATGTCCTTATACTGAGAGCTACGTATATGGCAGACAAAACCAATATGTTCATATACAGACATCTAACTACATGGAAGATCAGTCCAATCTATACATGCACAGAGAGCTAGTTACATAACAGACAAATCCAACAGGTCCATAAACTGAGAGCTGGCTACATAGCAGAGTCGTGCAACATTACCATATACAGAATTCTAGCTACATAGCAGATGATTCCAACTTGTCCATATAATGAGAGCTAGATCCATGGCATAGTAGTCCATCATGTCCATATACAGAGTACTAGCTACATGTCAGTTGAGTCCAATATTTCCATATACTGAGAGTTAGCTACATGGCAGATGAGTCCAAAATGTGTATAAAGAGGATTAGCTACAAGCAAAATCCAGCTTATTCATACAGAGTGAGGTGTCTACATGTCTGATAATTCCGACATGTGCATATACAGAGTACTAGCTACATGGTAGACAAGTCCAATATGTTCATATACAGAGAGCTACATACATGCAAGATCAGTCCAACATATCCAGGTACAGAAAACTATCTACATGGCACAGTAGTGTAACATTTCCATATTCAGAGTTCTCGCTACATGGCAAATGAGTCCAAGCTGTCCATATATTGAGATCTAGCTACATGGCTGCATAGTCCAATATGTCCATATACAGAGTACTAGCTACATGGCTGATGAGTACAATATGTCCATATACAGAGAACTAGCTACATGGCAGACAAGTCCAATATGTTCATATACAGAGAGCTAGATATATGGCAGAGTAGTGCAAAATTTCCATATACAGAATTCTAGCGACATGACAGATGAGTCTAACGTGTCCATATACTGAGAGCTTGCTACATGGCAGAGTAGCCCAACATGTCCATATACAGAGTACTAGCTACATGGCAGATGAGTCCAACATGTCCATATATTGAGAGATAGCTATATGGCAGATGAGTCCAACATGTGTGCATTTAGAGGACAATGTACAATCAGATAAGTCCAACATGTTCATACACTGAGAGCTGGCTAAATGGCTGATGAGTCCAACATGTCCATATCCTGAGAGCTACCTATGTGGCAGACAAATCCAATATGTTAATATACAGAGAGCTGCCTACATGGCAGATCAGTCCAACATATCCATGCACAGAGAGCTAGCTAGATGGCAGAAGAGTACAATATGTCCATATACAGAGAGCTAGCTATATGGCAGAGTAGTGCAACATTTCCATATATAGAGTTATAGCTACATGGCAGATGAGTCCAACCTGTCCATATACTAAGGGCTAGCTACATGGCAGATGAGTTCAACATGTGTATATATAGAGGACTAGCTACCAGACAGAATAATGCAACATGTACATACAGAGTCAGCTGACTACATGGCTGATAAGTCCAACATCCGAATACATAGAGGACTAGCAACAAGGCAGATTAGTTCAAAATGTTCATACAGAGAGAGATGGCTACATGGCTCACGAGTTCAACATGTCAATATACTTAGAGCTACCTACATGGCAGACAAGTCGATTATGTTCATATACAGAGAGCTACCTGCATGGAAGATCAGTTGAACCTATCCATGCACAGAGAGTTAGCTACATGGCAGACGAGTCCAAAATGTCCATATACAGAGAGCTAGCTTCATGGCAGAGTAGTGCTTCCTTTCCTTATTCAGAGTTCCAGCCTCATGACAGATGAGTCCAACATGTCCATATACTGAGAATTAGCTACATGACAAAGGAGTCCAACATGTGTATATATAGAGGACAAGCTACAAAGCAGATGATTCCAACATGTTTATACAGAGAAAGCTGGCTACATGATTGATGAGTCCCAGATATCCATATACAGAGAGCTAGCTACATGGCAGACAGGTCCAATATGTTCATATACAGAGAGCTAGCTACATGGCATAGTAGTGCAACATTTCTGTATACAGAGTTCTAGCTACATGGCAGAAGAGTAAAACATGTCCATATACTGAGAGCTAGCTACATGGCAAAGTAGTCCAACATGACCATACACAGAATACTAGCTACATGGCAGATGAGTTCAACATGTCCATCAACTGAGAGTTAACTACATGGCAGGTGAGTCCAACATATGTATATATAGAGGCAAAGGAGTGCAACATGTCAATACATAGAGAGCTGGCTATGTGGCTGATGATTCCAACGTGTACATATTCAGAGAGCTAGCTCTATGGCAGACAAGTCCAATATGTTCATATACAGAGAGCTACCTACATGGCAAATCAGTCCAAAATATACATGCATAGAGAGCTAGCTGCATGGGCGATGAGTACAAAATGTTCTTATGCAGAGAGCTAGCTACATACAGTGAAGTGCAACATTTCCATATACAGAGTTCTAGCTACATGGCAGATGAGTCCAACGTGTCCATATACTGAGATCTATCTACATGTCAGAGTAGTCCAACATATTCATATACAGAGTACTAGCTACATGGTAGATGAATCCAACTTTTCCATATATTGAGAAGAAGCTACATGCCAGATGAGTCCAACATGTGTATATTTACAGGATTAGCTACAAGGCAGATGATTCCAAAATGTTCATACAGAGAGCTGGCTACATGGCAGAATGGTGTAACAATTCAATATACAGAGTTCTAGCTAAATGGCAGATGAGTCCAACTTGTCCATATACTGAGAGCTAGCTACATAGCAGAGTAGTCCAACAGGTCAATATACAGAGTACTAGCTACATTGCAGATGAATCCAGCATGTCCATATACTGAGAGTTAGCTACAAAACAGATGAGTCCAACGTGTCCATATACTGAGAGCTTGATACATTGCAGAGTAGTCCAACATGTCAATATACAGAGTGCTAGCTACGTGGCAGAGGAGTCCAACATGACCTTATACTGAGAGTTAGCTACATGGCAGATGAGTCCAACATGTGTATACATAGAGGACTAGCTACAAGGCAGATGAGTCCAACATGTCTATATAGAGAATACTAGCTACATGGCAGATGAGTCCAACATGTCCATATACAGAGAGCTACCTGCATGGCAGATCAGTCCAACATATTCATGCACAGAGAGCTAGCTACATGGAAGACAAGTCCAAAACGTCCACATACAGAGACATAGCTACATGGCTGAGAAGTGCAACATTTCCATATACAGAGCTCTAGCTATATGGCTGATGAGTCCAACATTTCCATATACTGAGGTTTAGCTACATGACAGATGAGTCCAACATGTGTATATAGAGAGGAAAAGCTACAAGGCAGAGGAGTTCAACATGATTATACAGAGAGAGCTGGCTTTGACTGATGAGTCCCAAATGTCCATATAGAAATAGCTAGCTACATGGCAGACACGTTCAATATGTTCATATACAGAGAGCTAGACATATGACAGAGTAGTGCAAAATTTCCATATACAGAGTTCTAGCTACTTGACAGATGAGTCTAACGTGCCCATATACTGAAAGCTAGCTACATGGCAGAGTAGTCCAACATGTCCATATACAGAGTACTAGCTACATGGCAGATGAGTCCAACATGTCCATATAC
>NW_006408726.1:5654872-5676395 GCF_000296735.1 Chrysochloris asiatica
AGACAAGTCCAATATGTTCATATACAGAGAGCTACCTACATGGAATATCAGTCCAACATATCCATGCATAGAGAACTAACTATGTAGTAGACGAATCCTACAGGTCCTTATACTGAGAGCTAGCTACATAGCACAGTAGTGCAAGATTTCCATATACAGAATTCTAGCTACATGGCAGATGGTTCCAATGTGTGCATATAATGAGAGCTAGCTACATGGCAGAGCAGTCCATCATGTCAATATACAGAGTATTAGTTACATGGCAGATGAGTCAAACATGTCCATATACTGAGAGTCAACTGCATGGCAGATGAATCCAACATATGTATATATAGAGGACAAACTACAAGGCTGATGAGTCCAACTTGTCCATACAAAGAGCTGGATACAAGGCTGATGAGTCCAACATGTCCATATACTAAGAGCTAGCTACAGGGCAGGGTAGTCCAACATGTCCTTTTACAGAACACTAGCCACATGGCAGATGAGTCCAATGTGTCCTTATACTGAGAGTAAGCTACATGGCAGATGACTCCAATATGTGTATATATAGAGGATTAGTTGAAAGGCAGGTGAATCCAACATGTTCATACAGAGAGAGCTGGCTACATGGCTGATGAGTCCATCATGTCCATATACAGACAGCTAGCTACATGGCAGGCAAGTCCATATACAGAGAGCAAGCTACAAGGCAGAGAAGTACAACATGTCCATATACAGAGTACTAGTTACATGGAAGATGAGTAATACATGACCATATACTGAGAGTAAGCTACATGGCAGATGAGTCCAAGGTGTGTATCTATAGAGGACTAGCTACAAGTCAGATGACTCCAACATGTTTGTACAGAGAAACTTGGCTACATGTCAAACGAGTCCAAAATGTCCATATATAGAGAGCTAACTGTATGGGAGGTTAGTGCAACATTTCCATATACAGAGTTCTAGCTACATAGCAGATGAGTCCAAGGTGTCCATATACTGAGAGCTAGCTGTATGGCAGAATAGTCCAACATGTCCATGCACAGAGAACTAGCTACATGGCACATGAGTCCAAAATGTCCATATACAGAGAGCTACCTACATGACAGAGTACTCCAACATTTCCATATACAATTTTCTAGCTACATGGCAAATGAGTCCAACATGTCCATATACTGAGAGATAGCTACATGGCAGATTAGTCCAACATGTCCATGCACAGAGAACTAGCTACATGGCACACAAGTCCAAAATGTCCATATACAGAGAGCTATTTACATGACAGAGTACTACAACATTTCCATATACTGAGAGTTACCTTCATGTCAGATGTCTCCAATATTTGTATATATAGAGGAGTAGCTACAAGGCAGATGAGTCCAACAAGTTCATACAGAGAGAGCTGGCTTCATTGCTGATGAGTCCCATATATCCATGCACAGAGAGCTAGCTACATGGCAGGCAAGTCCAATATACTCATATACAGAGATCCACCTACATGGCAGATCAGACAAACATATCCATGCACAGAGAGCTAGCTATATGGCAGACGAGTGAAAAATGTCCATACACAGAATTCTAGCTATATGGCAGAGTAGTCCAACATGTCCATATACAGAGCAAGAGTTACATGGCAGATGAGTCCAAAATGTCCATATACATAGAGTTAACTGCATGGCAGATGAGTTCAACTTGTGTAGATGTAGAGGACTAGCTACAAGGCAGATGAGTTCAACATGTCAATAAAAAGAGAGCTAGACCCAAGGCTAATGAGTCCAACATGTCCATATACTGAGAGCTAGCTACGTGGCACAGTAGTCCAACATGTCCATGTACAGAACCCTGGCTACATGGCAGATGAGTCCAACGTGTCCTTATACTGAGAGTTAACTACGTGGCAGAAGACTCCAATATGTGTATATAGAGAGGATTAGTTAAAAGGCAGATGAATCCAACATGTTCATACAGAGAGTGCTGGCTGCATGGTTGATGAGTCCAACATGTCCATATACAGAGAGCTACCTACATGGCAGATCAATCCAACATATCCACGCACAGAAAGCCTGATACATTGCAGACGAGTCCAAAATGTCCATATAGAGAGCTAGCTACATGGCAGAGTAGTGAAACACTGCCATATAGAGAGTTCTAGGTACATGGCAGATGAGTCCAACGTGTGCATATACTGAAAGGTAGCTACATGGCAGATGAGTCCAACACATCCATATAATGAGAGTTAGCTATATAGCAGATGAGACCATCATGTGTGTATATATAGAGGACGACCTACAAGACAGATGAGTCCCACATGTTCATACAGAGAGAGCTGACTACATGGTTGATGAGTTCCCAATATCCATGTACAGACAGCTAGCTACATGGCAGGCACGTGCAATATGTTTATATACAGAGAGCTACCTACATGGCAGATCAGTCCCACATATCCATGCACAGAGAGCTAGCTACAAGGCAGACGAGTGGAAAATGTCCATACACAGAGTTCTCGCTACATGGCAGAGTAGTCCAACATGTCCATATACAAAGTATTAGTTACATGGCAGATGAGTTCAACATATGCATATGCTGAGAGTTAACTGCACCGCAGATGAGTTCAACATATGTATATATAGAGGACAAGCTACAAGGCTGATGAGTCCAACATGTCCATACAAAGAGAGCTGTATACAAGGTTGATGAGTCCAACTTGTCCATATACTGAGAGCTAGCTACATGGCAGATTAGTCCAACATGTCCATTTACAGAAGACTAGCTACATGGAAGATGAGTCCAACGTGGCTTATACTGAGAGTTAGCTACATGTCAGATGACTCCAATATGTGTATATATAGACGATTAATTAAAAGGCAGGCGAATCCAACATGTTCATACAGAGAAAGCTGGCTACATGGCTGATGAGTCAAACATGTCCATATACAGACAGCTAACTACATGTAAGGCAAGTCCATATATAGAGAGAAAGCTACATGGCAGAGTAGTACAACATGTCCGTATACAGAGTACTAGCTCCATGGCAGATGAGTCCTATATGACCATATACTTAGAATTAGATACATGGCAGATGAGTCCAAGGTGTGTATCTATAGAGGACTAGCTACAAGTCAGATGATTCCAAAATGTTTGTACAGAGAGACCTGGCTACATGTCTGATGAGTCTAACATGTCTATATACAGATAGCTAGCTTCATGTCAGACAAGTCCAATATGTTCATATACAGAGAGTTCCCTACATCGCAGATCAGTCTAACATATCAATGCACAGAGAGCTAGCTACATGTCAGATGAGTCCAAAATGTCCATATACAGAGAGCTAGCTATATGGCAGATTAGTGTAAATTTCCATATACAGAGTTCTAGCTTCATGGCAGATGAGTCCAACGTGTCCATATACTGAGAGATAGCTACATTGCAGATTAGTCCAACATGTCCATGCACAGAGAACTAGCTACATGTCACACAAGTCCAAAATGTCCATATACAGAGAGCTATTTACATGACAGAGTACTACAACATTTCCATATACAGTGTTCTAGCTACATGACAAATGAATCCAACATATCCATATACTGAGAGTTACCTTCATGTCAGATGTCTCCAACATGTGTATATATAAAGGAGTAGCTACAAGGCAGATGAGCCCAACATGTTCATACAGAGAGAGCTAGCTTCATGGCTGATGAGTCCCATATGTCCATATACAGAGATCTAGCTACATGGCAGACAAGTCCAATATATTCATATACAGAGTGCTCCCTACATGGCAGATCCTTCCAACATATCCATGTACAGAGAGGTAGCTACATGCCAGACGAGTCCAACATATCCATATAAAAGAGCTAGCTACATGGCAGAGTCTTGCAAAATTTCCATATACAGAGTTCCAGCTACATGAAAGATGAGTCCAACGTGTCCCTATACTGAGAGCTAGCTACATGGCAGAGAAGTCCAACATGTCCATATACAGAGGACTAGCTACATGGCAAATGAGTCCAACATGTCCATATACTGAGAGATAGCTATATGGCAGATGAGTCTAACATGTGTACATTTAGAGGACAAGCTACAAAGCAGATGAATCCAACATGTCCATATACTGAGAGCTACCTACATGGCAGACAAATCCAATATGTTACTATACAGAGAGCTGCCTACATGGCAGATCAGTCCAACATATCCATGCACAGAGAGCTAGCTACATGTCAGAGGAGTCCAATATGACCATATACAGAGAGCTAGCTATATGGAAGAGGAGTGCAACATTTCCATATACAGAGTTATAGCTACATGGCAGATGAGTCCAACCTGTCCATATACTGAGGGCTAGCTACATGGTAGGTGAGTCCAACACGTGTATATATAAAGGACTAGCTACAAGGCAGAAGAGTCCAACATGTACATACAGAGACAGCTGGCTACATGGCTGATGAGTCCAACATGTGTATATATAAAGGACTAGCTACAAGGCAGAAGAGTCCAACATGTACATACAGAGACAGCTGGCTACATGGCTGATGAGTCCAACATGTGTATATATAGAGGACTAGCAACAAGGCAGATGAGTTCAACATGTTCATACAGAGAGAGCTGGCTACATGGCTCATGTGTCCAACATGTTTATATACTGAGGGCTACCTACATTGCAGTCAAGCCCATATGTTCATATAAAGAGACCTACCTACATGGAAGATCAGTCCAACCTATGCATGCACAGAGAACTAGCTACATAGCAGACCAATCCAACAGGTCCATACACTGAGAGCTAGCTACATAGCAGAGTAGTGCAACATTTCCATATACAGAATTCTAGCTACATGGAAGAGGATTCCAAAGTGTCCATATAATGAGATTAAGGTACATGGCAGAGCAATCCATCATGTCCATATACACAGTACTAGCTACATGGCAGTTGACTCGAACATGTCCATATACTGAGAGTCAGCTACATGGCAGATGAGTCCAAAATGTGTATATAAAGGAATAGCTACACGCAAAGTCCCACATGTTCATACAGAGTGAGGTGTCTATATGTCTGATAAGTCCAACATATGCATATACAGATACTAGCTACATGGTAGACAGTCCAATATGTTCATATACAGAGAGTTACCTACATGGCAGATCAGTTCAACATATCCAGGTACAGGGAACTACCTACATGGCACAGTAGTGCAACATTTCCATATACAGAGTTCGAGCTACATGGCAGATGAGTCCAACATGTCCTTATACTGAGAGATAGATACATGGCAGACGAGTCCAAAATGTACTTATACAGAGAGCTAGCTACATGACAGGCAATTCCATATACAGAGAGCAAGCTACATGGCAGAGAAGTACAACATGTCCGTTTACACAGTACTAGCTACATGGAAGATGAGTCCTACATGACCATATAATGAGAGTTAGATACATGGCAGATGAGTCCAATGTGTGTATCTATAGAGGACTAGCTACAAGTCAGATGACTCCAACATGTTTGTACAGAGAGACCTGGCTACATGTCTGATGAGTTCAACATGTCTATATACAGAAAACTAGCTGCATGTCAGACAAGTCCAATATGTTCATATACAGAGAGCTACCTATATGGCAGATAAGTCCAACATATCCATGCACAGACAGCTAGCTACATGTCAGATGAGTCCAAAATGTCCATATACAGAGAGGTACCTATATTGCAGATTAGTACAACATTTCCATATACAGAGTTCTACCTACATGGCAGAGCAGTCCAACATGTCCATATAGAGTGTACTAGATACATGGCAGATGAGTCCAACATGTCCATATACTGAGAGGTAGCTACATGAAGACAAGTCCAATATGTTCATATACAGAAAACTCCCTACATGGCAGATCAGTCCAACATATCCATTCACAGGTAGCTAGCTAAATGTCATATGAGTCCAAAATGTCCATATACAGAGAGCTAGCTACATGGCATATTAATGCAACATTTCCATATACAGAATTCTAGCTATATGGCAGATGAGTCCAACGTGTCCATATACTGAGAGCTAGGTGCATGGCAGATTAGTTCATTATGTCCATGCACAGAGACCTAGCTACATGGCACACGAGTCCAAAATGTCCATATAGAGAGCTACCTACATGACAGAGTATTCCAACATGTCCATATACAGTGTTCTAGCTACATGGCAAATAAGTCCAACATGTCCCTATACTGAGTGTTACCTACATGTCAGATGTCTCCAACATGTTTATATATAGAGGAGTAGCTACAAGGCAGATGAGTCCAACATGTTCATATAGAGAAAGCTGGCTTCATGGCTGATGAGTCCCATATGTCCATATACAGAGATCTAACTACATGGCAGACAAGTCCAATATATTCATATACAGAGACTTACCTAAATGGCAGATCCATCCAACATATCCAAGTACAGAGAGGTAGCTACATGCCAGAAGAATCCAAATTGTCCACATAAAGGGAGCTGGCTAAATGACAGAGTAGTGCAAAATTTCCATATACAGAGTTCTAGATACATGATAGATGAGTCCAACGTGTCCATATACTGAGAGCTAGCTACATGGCAGAGTAGTAAAATATGTCCATATACACAGTACTAGCTACATGGCAGATGAGTCTATCATGTCCATATACTGAGAGATAGCTATATTGCAGATGAGTGCAACATGTGTATATTTAGAGAGCTAGCTACAAGTCAGATGAGTCCAAAATGTTCATACACAGAGAGCTGGCTACATGGCAGAGTGATGTAACATTTGAATATATAGAGTTCCAGCTACATTGCAGATGAGTCCAACGAGTCCATATAATGAAAGCTAGCAACATGGCAGAGTAGGCCAACGTGTCCATATACAGAGTTCGAGCTACATGGTAGATGAGTCCAACATGTCCTTATACTGAGAGATAGATACATGGCAGACGAGTCCAAGATGTACTTATACAGACAGCTAGCTACATAGCAGAGAATTGTAACATTTCCATATAAAGAGTTCTAGCTACATGGCAGAAGAGTAATACATGTCCAGATACTGAGATCTAGCTACATGGCACAGTAGCCCAACATGTCCATATACAGAGTACTAGCTACATGGTAGATGAGTCCAACATGACCATATACTGAGAGTTAGCTACATGGCAGATGAGTCCAATATGTGTATACATAGAGGACTAACTACATGACAGATGAGTGCAACATGTCCGTAAACTGAGAGTTAGCTATATGGCAAGTGAGTCCAACATACGTATATATAGAGGACTAACTACAAGACAGAGAAGAGCAACATGTCCATACATAGAGAGCTGGCTACATGGCTGATGAGTCCAACATGTGCATATATAGAGAGCTAGCTACATTGCAGATCAGTCCAACATATACATGCATACAGAGCTAGCTGCATGGGAGATGAGCCCAAAATGGTCATATACAGAGGCTAGCTACATATCAAAGTGGTGCAACATTTCCATATACAGAGTTCTAGCTCCATGGAAGATAAGTCCAATGTGTCCATATACTGAGAGCTATCTACATGTCAGAGTAGTCCAACATGTCCATATACAGAGCACTAGCTACATGGCAGAGGAGTCCAACATGTCCATATACTGAGAAGTAGCTTCATGCCACATGAGTCCAACATGTGTATATTTAAAGGACTAGCTACAAGGCAGATAAGTCCAACATGTTCATGCACAGAGAGCTGGCTACATGGCCGAGTGGTATAACATTTCAATATGCACAGTTCTAGCTACATGACAGATGAGTCCAATGTGTCCATATACTGAGAGCTAACCACATGGCAGAGTAGTCCAACATGTCAATATACAGAGTACTAGCTACATGGTAGATGAGTCCAACATGACCATATACTGAGAGTTAGCTACATGGCAGATGAGTCCAATATGTGTATACATAGAGGACTAGCTACAAGGCAGATGAGTTCAACATGTTCATACAGAGAGAACAGGCTACATGGCTGATGAGTCCAAAATGTCTGTATAAAGATAGCTAGCTACATGGCAGACAAGTCTAATATGTTCATATACAGAGAGCTAACTACATGGCACATCAGTCCAACAAATCCATGCACATAGAGCTAGCTACAATGCAGAGGAGTCCAAAATGTACACATAGAGAGCTCGCTACATGGCTGAGTAGTGCAACATTTCCATATACAGAACTCTAGTTACATGTCAGATGAGTCCAACATGTCCATATACTGAGAGTTAGCTACATGACAGATGAGTCCAACATGTGTGTATATATAGCAGACAAGCTACAAGGCTGATGAGTCCAACATGTTTATACAGAGACTGCTAGCTACATGACTGATTAGTCACAGATGTCCATATACAGAGACCAAGGTACATGGTAGACACATCCAAAACGTTTATACACAATGAGCTAGCTACATGGCAGAGTAGTGCAACATTTCGATATACAGAGTTCTAGCTACATGGAAGAAGAGTAAAATTTATCAATATACTGAGAGATAGCTACAAGGCAAAGTAGCCCAACAGGTCCATATACAGAGTACTAGCTACATGGCAAATGAGTCCAACATGTCCATAAACTGAGAGTTAGCTACATGGCAGGTGAGTCCAACATATGTATATATAGAGGACTAACTGCAAGGCAGAGAAGTGCAACATGTCCATACATAGAAAGCTGGCTATGTGGTCTGATGTGTCCAACATGTGCATATACAGAGAGCTACCTACATGGCAGATCAGTCCAACATATACATGCATAGAGAGCTAGTTGCATGGGAGACGAGTTCAAAATGTCCATATACAGAGCGCTAGCTACATAGCAGAATGGTGCAACATTTCCATATACAGAGTTTTAGCTACATGGCAGATGAGTCCAATGTGTCCATATACTGAGAGTTAGCTACATGGCAGAGAAGTCAAACATGTCCAAATACAGAGTACTCGCTACATGGCAGATGAGTTCAACATGTCCATACAGAGAGCTGAATACAAGGCTGATGAGTCCAATATTTCCATATACATCGAGCAAGCTACATGGCAAAGTAGTGCAATATTTCCATATACAGAGTTATAGCTACATGGAAGAAGAGTAAAACATGTCGTTATACTGAGAGCTAGCTACATGTCACAGTAGTCCAACATGTCCATATACAGGGTACTTGCTACATGGAAGATGAGTCCAACATGTCCATATACTGAGAAGTAGCTACATGCCGGATAACTCCAAAATGTGTATATTTAGAGGAGTAGATATATAGCAGATGAATCCAACATGTTCATACAGAGAACTGCTTACATGACTGTTGAGACCCACATGTCTACATACAGATAGCTAGCAACATGGCAGACAAGTCCAATATATTCATATACAGAGAACTAACTACATGGCACATCAGTCCAACATATCAATGGACAGACAGCTAGCTACAGGTCAGACGAGTCCAAAATGTCCATATACAGAGAGCTTGCTATATGCGAAAGAAGTGCAACATTTCCATATACAGAGCTATAGCTACATGTCAGATGAGTCAAACGTGTCCATATACTGAGAGCTAGGTACATGGCAGAGTAGTCCCAGATGTCCATATAATGAGTACTAGCTACATGACATATGAGTCCATCATGTCCAGATACAGAGTTCTAGCTACATGGCAGATGAGTCCAACGTGTGCATATATTAAGAGTGAGCTAGATGGCAGAGTAGTCCCACATGTCCATATACAGAGTACTAGCTACATGGAAGATGAGTCCAATATGTCCTTATACTGAGAGTTAGCTATGTGCAAGATGAGCCCAACATGTTTATATTTAGAGGGCTAGCTACAAGGAAGATGAGTCCAACATGTTCACACAGAGAGAACAGGCTACATGGGTGATGAATCCAACATGTCCATATACAGAGAGCTACCTACATGGCAGACAAGTCCAATATGTTCATATACAGAGAGCAACCTACATGGCAGATCAGTCCAACCTATCCATGCACAGAGAGTTAGCTACATGGCAGATGAGTCCAAAATGTCCATATACAGAGAGCTAGCTAAATAGCAGTGTGGTGCAACATATCCATATACAGAGTTCTAGCTACATGGCAGATGAATCCAACATGTCCATATACTGAAAAGAAGCTACAAGCCAGATGAGTCCAACATGTGTATGTTTAGAGGACTAGCTACAAGGCAGATGAGTCCAACATGTTCATACACAGAGAGTGGGCTACATGCAGAGTGGAGTAACATTTCAATATACAGAGTTCTAGCTACATGGCAGATGACCCCAACGTGTCCATATACTGAGAGCTAGCTATATGGCAGAGTAGTCCAAACGGCCATATACAGAGTACTAGCTACATTGTAGATGAGTCCAACATGTCCATATACTGAGAGTTAACTACATAGCAGATGAGCCCAACATGTCCATATACTGAGAGCTAGATACATTGCAGAGAAGTGCAACATGTCCATATACAGAGTTCTAGCTACATGGCAAAGTAATCCAACATGACCATATACAGAGTACTAGCTACATGGCAGATGAGTCCTACATGTCCATAAACTGAGACTTCACTACATAGCAGGTGAGTCCAACATATGTATATACAGAGGCTTAACTACAAGGCAGAGGAGTGCAACATGTCCAGACATAGAGAATTGGCTAAATGGCTGATGAGTCCAACATATGCATATACAGAGAGCTAGCTACATGGCAGATCAGTCCAACATATACATGCATACAGAGGTAGCTGCATGGGAGATGAGCCCAAAATGGCAATATACATAGAGCTAGCTACATAGCAGAGTGGTGCAACATTTCCATATACAGAGTTCTAGCACCATGTCAGATAAGTCCAACATGTCCATATACTGAGAGCTATCTACATGTCAGAGCAGTCCAACGTGTTCATATACAGAGTACTAGATACATGGTAGATAAGTCCAACATATCCATATATTGAGAAGTAGCTACATGCCAGATGAGTCCACCATGTGTAAAATTAGAGGACTAGCTACAAGACAGATGAGTCCAACATGTTCATACACAGAGAGCTGGCTACATGGCAGAGTGGTGTAACATTTCAATATACAGAGTTCTAGCTACATGGCAGATGAGAACAATGTTTCCATATACTGAGAGCTAGCTACATGGCAGAGTAGTCCAACATGTCAATATACAGAGTACTAGCTACATCGCAGATGAGTCCAAAATTATCATATACTGAAAGTTAGCTACATGGCAGATGAGTCCAATATGTGTATACATAGAGGACTAGCTACAAGGCAAATGAGTCCAACATGTTCATACAGAGAGAACAGGCCACATGGCTGATGAGTCCAACATGTCCATATAGAGAGAGCTAGCTAAATGGTAGACAAGTACAATATGTTCATATACAGAGAGCTTCTTACATGGCAGAT
This sequence comes from Chrysochloris asiatica, assembly GCF_000296735.1. Lineage (NCBI taxonomy): Eukaryota > Metazoa > Chordata > Mammalia > Afrosoricida > Chrysochloridae > Chrysochloris > Chrysochloris asiatica. Next base: position 5,666,267 of record NW_006408726.1, read on the forward strand.
CAGTCCAACATATCCATGCACAGAGAGCTAGCTACATAGCAGACGAGGACAAAATGTCCACATAGAGAGCTAGCTACATGGCCGAGCAGTGCAACATTTCCATATAGAGAACTCTAGCTACATGTCAGATGAGTCCAACATGTCCATATACTGAGAGGTAGCTACATGGCAGATGAGTCCAACGTGTCCATACAGACAGCTGAATACAAGGCTGATGAATCCAATATTTCCATATACAGCGAGCTAGCTACATGGCAGAGTAGTGCAACATTTCCATATACAGAGTTCTAGCTACATGTCATATGAATCCAATCTGTCCATATACAGCTAGCTACATGTCACAGTAGTCCAACATGTCCATATACAGGGTACTTGCTACTCACAGATGAGTCCAACATGCCCATATAAAGAGTACTAGTTACATGGCAGATGAATCCAACATATCCATATACTGATAAGTAGCTACATGCCAGATGAGTCCAACATGTGTATTTTTAGAGAACTAGCTACAAGGCAGATGAATCCAACATGTTCATACAGAGAGCTGGCTACATAACTGATGAGTCCCACATGTCTATATACAAATAGCTAGCAACATGGCAGACAAGTCTAATATGTTCATATACAGAGAACTACGTACATGGCCCATCAGTCCAACATATCCATGCACACAGCGATAGTTGTCAGATGACTCCAAAATGTCCATATACAGAGAGCTAGCTATATGGAAAAATAGTGCAACATTTCCCTATACAGAGTTCTAGTTAAGTGACAGATGAGTCCAACGTGTCCATATACTGAGCGCTAGCTACGTGACAGATTAGTCTAATACATCCATGCACAGAGATCTAGCTACATGGCACACATGTCCAAAATGTCCATATACAGAGAGCTATGTACATGGCACAGTACTCCAACATTTCAATATACAGTGTTCAAGCTACATGGCAGATGAGTCCAACATGTACATATGCTGAGAGTTAACTACATGTCAGATGTGTCCAACATGTGTATATATAGAGGAGTAACTACAAGGCAAATGAGTCCAACATGTTTATATAGAGAGAGCTGGCTTCATGGGTGATGAGTATCATATGTCAATATACAGAAATCTAGCTAAATGGCAGACCAGTCCAATATAATTATATACAGAGAGCTACCTACATGGCCGATCCATCCAACATATCCATGCACAGAGAGACAGCTACATGCCAGACGAGTCCAAAATTTGCACATAAAGAGAGCTAGCTAAATGGCAGAGTAGTTCTAAATTTCCATATACAGGGTTCTAGCTACATGACAGATGAATCCATCATGTCAATATACTGAGAGCTACCTTCATGGCACAGTAGTCCAACATGTCCATATACAGAGTACTAGCTACATGGCAGATGAGTCCAACATGTTGATATACTGAGAAGTAGTTATACGGCAGATGAGTGCAACATGTGTATATATTTAGAGGGCTAGCTACAAGTCAGATGAGTCCAAAATGTTCATATACAGAGAGCTGGCTACATGGCAGAGTGGTGTAACATTTCAATAAATATTCAATAAATAAAGAGTTCTAGCTACATGGCAAATGAGTCCAATGAGTCCATATACTGAAAGCTAGCAACATGGCAGAGTTGGCCAACGTGTCCACATACAGAGTTTTAGCAACATGGCATATGAGTCCAACATGTCCTTATACTGAGAGATAGATACATGGCAGATGAGTCCAAAATGTACTTATTCAGAGAGCTAGCAACATGGCAGGTCAGTCCAACATATGTCTATATAGAGGACTAACTAAAAGGCAGAGGACTGCAACATGTCCATACATAGAGAGCTGGCTACGTGTCTGATGAGACCAACATGTGCATATAAAGAGAGCTAGCTATATGACAGACAAGTCCAATATGTTCATATACAGAGAGATACCTACACGGCAGAGCAGTCCAAAATATGCATGCATAGAGAGCTAGCTGCATGAGCAATGAGTCCAAAATGTCCATATACAGAGAGCTAGCTAAATAGCAGTGTGGTGCAACACATCCATACGCAGAGTTCTAGCTTCATGCCAAATGAATCCAACGTGTCCATATACTGAGAGCTATCTACATGTCAGAGTCGTCCAACATGTCTATATATAGAGAGTCCTAGCTAGATGGCAGATGAATCCAACATGTCCATAGACTGAGAAGAAGCTACATGCCAGATGAGTCCAACATGTGTATATTTAGAGGACTAGCTACAAGACAGATGTGTCCAACATGTTCATACACAGAGAGCAGGCTACATGCAGAGTGGTGTAACATTTCAATATACAGAGTTCTCCCTATATGGCAGATGAGTCCAAAGTGTCCATATATTGAGAGGTAGCTACATAGCAGAGTAGTCCAACAGGTCCATATACACAGTATTAGCTACATTGCAGATGAGTCCAACATGTCTATATACTGAGAGTTAGCTACATTGCAGAGTAGTCCAACATGTCCATATACAGAGAACTAGCTATTTTGCAGATGAGTCGAAGATGACCATATACTGAGAGTTAATTACATGGCAGATGAGTCCAACATGTGTATACATTAAAGGCTAGATACAAGACAGATGAGTCCAACATGTTCATACAGAGAGATCTGGCTACATGGCTGATGAGTCCAACATTTCAACATAGAGAGAGCTAGCTACATGACAGGCAAGTCCAATATGTTCATATACAGAGAGCTACCTACATGGCAGATCAGTCCAACATACCCATGCACAGAGAGTTAGCTACTTGGAAGTCGAAACCAAAATGTCCACATACAGAGGGCTAGCTACATGGCTGAGTAGTGTAACATTTCCATATACAGAGCTCTAGCTACATGGCAGATGAGTCCAACATGTCCATATACTGAGGGTTAGCTACATGACAGATGAGTCCATCATGTGTATATATAGAGGAAAACCTAAAAGGCAGAGGAGTCCAACATGTTTATACAGAGAAAGCTGGCTACATGACTGATGAGTACCAGATGTCCATATACAAAGAGCTAGCTGCATGGAAGACACATCCAATATGTTCATATACAGAGATCTAGTTACATGGCAGAGTAGTGCAACATATCCATATACAGAGTTTTAGCTACATGGCAGAAGAGTAAAACATGCCCAGATACTGAGATCTAGCTACATGGCAAAGTAGGCCAACATGTCCATATACAGAGTACTAGCTACATGGCAGATGGGTCAAACATGTCCATAAACTGAGAGTTAGCTACATGGCAGGTGAGACCAACATATGTATTTATAGAGGACTAACTACAAGGCAGAGGACTGCAACATGTCCATACATAGAGAGCTGGCTACGTGGCTGATGAGTCCAACATGTGCATATACAGAGAGCTAGCTATATGGCAGACAAGCCCAATATGTTTATATACAGAGAGCTACCTATATGGCAGAGCAGTCAAAAATATACATTCATAGAGATCTAGATGCATGGGTGTTGAGTTCAAAATGTCCATATACAGAGAGCTAGCTAAATAGCAGTGTGGTACAACATATACGAATCCAACGTGTCCATATACTGAGAGCTAACTACATATCAGAGTAGTCCAACATGTCCATACACAGAGTACTAGCTACATGGTAGATGAATCCAACATGTCCATATACTGAGAAGAAGCTACATGCCAGATGAGTTCAACAGGTATATATTTAGAGGACTAGCTAAAAGGCAGATGAGTCCAACATGTTCATACACAGAGAGCAAGCTACATGCAGAGTGGTGTAACATTTCAATATACAGAGTTCTAGCTATATGGCAGATGAGTCCAACATGTCCATATACTGTGCGCTAGCTACATAGCAGAGTAATCCAATAGGTCCATATACAGAGTACTAGCTACATTGCAGATGAGTCCAACATGTCCATATCCTGAAAGTTAGCGTCACAGCAGATGAGCCCAACGTGTCCATATAATAAGAGCTGGATACATTGCAGAGTAGTCCAACATATCCATTTATAGTGTACTAGCTATATGGCAGATGAGTCCAACATGACCATATACTGAGAGTTAGCTATATGGCAGATGAGTCCAACATGTGTATACATAGAAGACTAGGTACAATGCAGATGAGTCCAACATGTTCACACAGAGAGATCTGGCTACATGGCTGATGAGTCCAACAAGTCCATATAGAGAGAGCTAGCTACATGGCAGACAAGTCCAATATGTTCATATACAGAGAGATAGCTACATGGCAGATCAGTCCAACATATCCATGCACAGAGAGTTAGCTACTTGGAAGCCGAATTCAAAGTGTTCACATATAGAGAGCTAGCTAACTGGCTGAGTAGTGCAACATTTCCATATACAGAGCTCTAGCTACCTGGCAGATGAGTCCAACATGTCCATATACTGAAGGTTAGCTACATGACACATGAGTCCAACATATCTATATATAGAGGACAAGCTACAAGGCAGAGGAGTCCAACATGTTTATTCAGAGAAAGCTGGCTACATGACTGATGAGTTCCAGATGTCCACATACAGAGAGCTAGGTACATGGCAGACATGTCCAATATGTTCATATATAGAGAGATAGTTACATGACAGAGTAGTGCAACATTTCCATATACAGAGTTGTAGCTACAAGGCAGAAGAGTAAAACATATCCAGATACTGAGATCTTGCTACATGGCAAAGTAGCCCAACATGTCCATATACAGAGTACTAAATGCATGGCAGATGAGTCCAACATATCCGTAATCTGAGAGTTAGCTGCATGGCAGGTGAGTCCAACATATGTATATATAGAGGACTAACTACAAGGCAGAGGAGTGCAACATGCCCATACATAGAGAGATGGCTACGTGGCAGATGAGTCCAACATATGCATATACAGAGTGTTAGCTACATGGCAGATCAGCCCAACATATACATGCATAGAGAGCTAGCTGCATGGGAGATGAGCCCAAAATGTCCAAATACAGAGAGCTAGATTCATAGCAGAGTGGTGAAACATTTCCATATACAAAGTTCTAGCTACATGGCAGATGAGACCAACGTGTCCATATACTGAGAGTTAGCTCCATGGCAGAGTAGTCCAACATGTCCAAATACAGAGTACTAGCTACATGGCAGATGAGTTCTACATGTCCATAGAGAGAGCTGGATACATGGCTGATGAGTCCAATATTTCCAAATGCAGCGAGCTAGCTACATGGCAGAATAATGTAACATTTCCATATAAAGAGTTCTAGCTACATGGAAGAAGAGTAAAACATGTGATATACTGAGAGCTAGCTACATGTCACAGTAGTCCAACATGTCCATATACAGGGTACTTGCTACATGGCTGATGAGTCCAACATGTCCATATACTGAGAAGTAGCTACATGCCAGATGAGTCCAACATGTGTATGTTTAGAGGACTAGCTACAAGGCAGATGAATCCAACATGTTCATACAGAGAGCTGGCTACATGACTGATGAGTCCTACATGTCTATATACAGATAGCTAGCAACATGGCACACAAGTCCAATATGTTCATATACAAAGAACTACCTACATGGTACATCAGTCCAACATATCCATGCACACAGCGATAGCTACATGTCAGACGAGTCCAAAGTATCCTTATACAAAGAGCAAGCGATATGGCAGAGTAGTGCAACATTTCCCTATACAGACTTCTAGCTACATGGCAGATGAGTCCAACGAGTCCATATATTGAAAGCTAGCTACTTGACAGATTAGTCCAACATGTCAATGAACAGATATCAAGCTACATGGCACACGAGTCCAAATGTCCAATACAGTACATGGCAGAGTACTCCAACATTCCAATATACAGTGTTCTAGCTACATCGCAGACGAGTCCAACATGTCCATATACTGAGAGTTACCTACATGTAAGATGTGTCCAACATGTGTATATATAGAGGAGTAACTACAAGGCAGATGAGTCCAACATGTTCATACAGAGAGAGTTGGCTTCATGGCTGATGAGTCCCATATGTCCATATACAGAGATCTAGCTACATGGCAGACATGTCCAATATAACCATATACAAAGAGCTACCTACATGGAAGATCCATCCAACATATCCATGCACAGAGAGGTAGCTACATGCTAGGCAGTCCAAAATGTGCATATAAAGATAGCTAGCTAAATGGCAGAGTAGTGCAAAATTTCCATATACAGAGTTTTAGCTTCATGACAGATGAGTCCAACATGTCAATATACTGAGAGCTAGCTACATGGCAGAGTAGTCTAACTTGTACATATACAGAGTACTAGCTACATGGCAGATGAGTCCAACATGTTGATATACTGAGAGATAGCTATATGGCAGATGAGTCCAACATGTGTATATATTTAGAGGGCTAGCTACACATCAGAAGAGGCCAACATGTTCATACACAAAAAGCTAGCTATATGGCAGAGTAAGCCAATATGTCCATATACAGAGTTCTTGCTACACGGCAGATGAGTCCAACATGTCCTTATACTGATAGATAGATACATGGCAGACAAGTCCAAAATGAATATATACAGAGAGCTAGCTACGTGTTAGAGTAGTGCAACATTTCCATATACAGAGGTCTAGCTGCATGGCAGATGAGTCAAACGTACATATACTGAGAGATAGCTACATGGCAGAGTAGTTCCAGATGTCCATATAGAGGGTACTAGCTACATGACAGATGAGACCAACATTTCCAGATACAGAGTTCTAGGTACATGGCAGATGAGTCCAACATATCCATGCACAGAGAGCAAGATACATGGCATATGAGTACAACACGTCCATATACAGAGTTCTAGCTACATGGAAGATGAGTCCAACGTGTCCATATACTAAAAGCAAGCTACATGGCTGAGTAGTGCAACATTTCCATATACAAAGTTCTAGCGAAATGGCAGATGAGTCCAACATGTCCATATACTGAGAGTTACATATATGGCAGACGAGTCCAACATGTGTATATAGAGAGGACTAGCTACAAGGCAGATTAATCTATCATGTCCATAATGAGAGATCTGGCTACATGGCTGATGAGTCCATCTTGTGCATATGCAGAGAGCTAGCTACATGGCAGACAAGTCCAATATATTCATGTACAGAGAGCTACCTACATGGCAGATCAGTCTAACATATCAATGCACAGAGAGCTAACTACATGGCAGATGAGTCCAAAATATCCATATACAAAGAGCTAGTTACTTGGTAGAGTAGTGCAACATTTCCATATACAGAGTTCTATCTACATGGCAGATGAAGCCAATGTGTCCATATATTGAGAGCTGGCTACATGGCAGAGTAGTCCAACATGTCCATATACAGAGTACTAGCTACATGGCAGATAAGTCCATCATGTTTTGATACTGAGAGTTAGCTACATGGCAGAGTAGTCCAACATGTGTATATATAGAGGACTAGCTACAAGGCAGATAAGTCCATCATGTCCATATTGAGAGAGCTGGGTACATGGCTGATGAGCCCAACATGTGCATATATAGAGAGGTAGCTACATGGCAGAAAAGTCCAATATGTTTAAATATAGAGAGCTACCTACATGTCAGATCAGTCCAACATATGCATACACAGAGAGCTAGCTACATGGCAGACGCATCCAAAATGTCCATATACAGAGAGCTAGCTGCATGACAGAGTAGTGCAACATTCCATATACAGAGTTCAAGCTACATGGCAGATGAATCCCACATGTCCATATACTTAGAGCTAGCTACATGGCAGAGTAGTGCAACCATTTCCTATACAGAGTTCTAGCTACATGGCAGATGAGACCAACCAGTCCATATACTGAGAGCTAGCTACATGGAAGAGTATCCAACAGGTTCATATTCAGAGTACTAGCTACATGGCAGATGAGTCCATCATGTCCCTCTACTGAGAGTTAGCTACATGGCAGAGGAGTCCAACATGTGTATATATAGGGGACTGGCTACAAGGCAGATGAGTCAACATGTTCAAACAGAGAGAGCTGGCTACATGGCTGATGAGTCCAATATGTCCATAAACAGAGAAATTGCGGCATGGCCGACAACTCCAATATGTTCATATACAAAGAGTGAATTACATGGCAGATGAGTCCGAAATGTGTATATAGAGAAGACTAGCTACAAGGAAGATGAGTCCAACATGTTCATACACAGAGATCTGGCTTCATGGCTGATGAGTCCAACACTCCCATATAAAGAGAACTAGCTACATGGTAGAAAATTCCATTATGTTCATATACAGAGAGCTAGATACATGGTAGATCAGTTCAACATATGCATGCACAAAGGGCTAGCTACATGGCAGACGATTCCAAAATATCCATATACGGAGAGCTAGCTACGTGTCAGAGTAGTGTTAACTACATGGCAGATAAGTCTAACATGTGTATATATAGAGGACTAGCTACAAGGCAGATGAGTCCAACATTTTCATACAGAGAGAGCTGGCTACATGGCTGATGACTCCAACATGTCCATATACAGAGAGCTAGCTTCATGGCACACAAGTCCAATATGTTCATATACAGAGAGATTCCATAATGCACATCAGTACAACATATCCATGTACAGAGAGCTAGTTACATGGCAGACAAGTAAAAATGTCTATATACGGAGAACTAGCTACGTGGCAGTGTAGTGCAACATTTCAATGTACACAGTTCTAGCTACATGGAAGATGAGTTGAACATGTGCATATACTGAGAGCTAGCTACATGGCAGAGTAGTCAAACATGTCCATATATAGTGTACTTGCTGCCTGGGAGATGAGTCCAACATGTCCATATAATGAGTGATATCTACATGGCAGATGAGTTCAATGTGTGTATATTTAGAGTGCTAGATTCAAGGCAGATGAGTCCAACATGTTCATACACAGAGAGCTGTCTATATGGCTGATGAGTCCAAGATGTCCATATACTGAGAACGATATACATGGCAGATCAGTCCGTCATATCCATGCACAGAGATCTAGCTTCATGGCAGACGAGTCCAAAATGTCCATATACAGAGAGCTAGTTACATAGCAGATTAGTGCAACATTTCCCTATACAGAGTTCTAGCTACATGGAAGATGAGTCCAACATGTCCATATACTGCCAGATAACTATATGGCAGATGAGTCCAACATGTGTACATTCAGAGGACAAGCTACAAGGCAGATGAGTCCAACATGTTCATACACTGAGAGCTGGCTACATGGCTGATGAGTCCAACATGTCCATATCCTGAGAGCTACCTACATGGCAGACAAATCCAATATGTTAATATACAGAGAGCTGCCTATGTGGCAGATCAGTCCAACATATCCATGCACAGAGAGCTAGGTACATGGCAGAGGAGTCCAATACATACATATACAGTGATCTAGCTATATGGCAGAGTAGTGCAAGATTTCCATATACAGAGTTATAGCTACAAGGTAGATGAGTCCAACCTGTCCATATACTGAGGGCTAGCTACAGGGCTGATGAGTCCAAAATGTGTATATATAGAGGACTAGCTACAAGGCAGAAGAGTCCAACATGTACATACAGAGACAGCTGGCTACATGGCTGATTAGTCCAACATTCCCATATACTGAGAGCTACCTATGTGTCAGACAAGTCCAATATGTTCATATACACAGAGCTACCTACATGGAAGATCAGTCCAACATATCCATGCATAGAGAACTAGCTATGTGGTAGACGAATCCCACAGGTCCTTATTACTGAGAGCTAGCTACATAGCAGAGTAGTGCAAGATTTCCATATACAGAAATCTAGCTACATGGCAGATGGTTCCAATGTGTGCATATAATGAGAGCTAGCTACATGGCAGAGCAGTCCATCATGTCCATATACAGAGTACTAGCTACATGGCAGTTGAGTCCAACACGTCCATATACTAAGAGTTAGCTACATGGCAGATGAGTCTAAAATGTGTATATAGAGGATTATCTACAAGCAAAGTCCAACGTATTCATGCAGAACGAGATGTCTACATATCTGATAAGTCCAATATGTTCATATACAGAGTGCCAGCTACATGGTAGACAACTCCAATATGTTTATATACAGAGAGCTACCTACATGGCAGATGAGTCCAAAATATCCATGCACAGAGAGCTAGCTATATGGCAGA
>NW_006408726.1:5676989-5680377 GCF_000296735.1 Chrysochloris asiatica
TAGAGGATTAGTTGAAAGGCAGGTGAATCCAACATGTTCATACAGAGAGAGCACGCTACATGGCTGATGAGTCCAACATGTCCATATACTGAGAGTTAGCTCCAAGATAGAGGAGTCCAACATATCCATATACAGAGTACAAGCTACATGGCAGAGGAGTCCAACATGTCCATATACTGAGAGTTAGTTACATGGCAGATGAGTTGAACATGTTTATATTTAGAGTGCTAACTAAAAGGCAGATGAGTCCAGCATGTTCATACACAGAGAGTTGCCTACATGGATGATGAGTCCAACATGACCATATACAGAGAGCTAGCTTCATGGCAGACAATTCCAATATGTTCAGACACAGAGAGCTACCCACATGGCAGATCAGTCCAACATATCCATGCACAGGGAGCAAGCCACATGGCGGATGAGTCCAAAATGTTCCTATACAGAGAGCTACCTACATGGCATAGTTGTGCAAAATTTCCATATACAGAGTTCTAGCTACATGGCAGATGACTCCAAATTGTCCATATAATGAAAGCTAGCTTCATGGCAAAGTAGTCCAACATGTCCATAGACAGAGTACTAGCTACAAGGCAGATGAGTCTATCATGTCCATATACTGAGAGATAGCTGCATGGCAGATGAGTCCAACATGTGTATATTTAGAGGGCTGGCTACAAGTCAGATGAATCCAACATGTTAATACACAGAGAGCTGGCTACATGGCTGAAGAGTCCAACATGTCCATATACTGAGAGCTAGCTATATGCCAGACAAGTCCAATATGTTCATATACAGAGAGCTATCTACATGGCAGTTAAGTCCAACATATCCGTGCACAGAGAGCTAGCTACATGGCAGATGAATCCAAAATGTCCATAAACAGAGGGCTAGCTACAAGGCAGAATAACTAAACATTTCCAGATACAGAGTTCTAGCAACATAGCAGATGCATCTAACGTGTCCATATATTGAGAGCTAGCTACATGGCAGCGTTGACCATCATCCCCATATAGAGAGCACTAGCTACATGTCAGATGAGACCAACATGTCCATATACTGAGAGTTAACTCCATGGCAAATAAGTCCAACATGTGTATATATAGGGGACTAGCTACAAGGCAGATGAGTCAACATGTTCATACAGAGAGAGCTGGCTACATGGCTGATGAGTCCAACATATCCATGCACAGAGAGCTAGCTACATAACAGAGGAGTCCAAAATATCCACATACAGAGACCTAGCTACATGGTGGAATAGTGCAACATTTCCATATATAGAGATCTAGCTACATGACAGATGAGTCCAATGTGTCCATATAGTGAGAGGTAGCTACATGGCAGAGTAGACCAACATGTCCACATACAGAATACTGGCTATTTGGTAGTTGAGTCCAACGTGTCCATATACTAAGAGTTAACTACGTGGCAGATAAGTCCAATATGTGTATATAAAGAGGGTTTGCTACAGGGCAAATGAGTCAAACATGTTCATTCAGAAAAAGATGATACATGGCTGATGAGTAAAGAATGTCCATAAACAGAGAGCTCGCTACATGGCAGATCAATCCAATATATCCATGCACCAAGAGCTATGTACATGGCAGGTGAGCCTAAAATGTCCACATACATAGAGCTAGCTACATGTTAGAATAGTGCAACATTTCCATATACAGATATCTAGATACATGGCAGATGAGTCCAACGTGTGCATATACTGAGAGTTTGCTACATGGCAGAGTAAAACAACATGTGCATATTTAGAGACCTAGCTAAAAGGCAGATGAGTCCAACATGTTCAAACACAGAGAGGTATCTACTTTGCAGACGAGTCCAAAATGTCCATATACAGAAAGCTAGCTACATGGCAGAAGAGTGCAACATTCCCATATACAGAGTTCTAGCTATATGGCAGATGAGTCCAACATATCCATATACAGAGAGCTAGCTACATGTCAAAGTAGTCCAACATGTCCATATACAGAGTACAAGTTACAAGGCACATGAGTCCAACATGTTCATATACTGAGAGTTAGCTACATCGCAGACGAGTCCAACATGTTCATACACAGAGTGCTGTCTAAATGACTTATGAGTCCAACATGTCCATATACAGAGAGCTACCTACATGGAACATCAGTCCAACATATCCATGCACAGAGAACTAGCTACATTGAAGATGAGTCCAAAATGTCCATATACAGAGAGCTAACTACATGGCAGAATAGTGCAACATTTCCATATACAGAGCTCTAGCTACATGGCTGATGAATCCAATATGTCCATATACTGAAGGAAGGTACATGGCCGAGTAGTCCAACATGTCCATAAACAGAGTACGAACTACAATGCAGATGAGTCCAACATGTCCATATATTGAGACTTAGCTTCATGGCAGATGAGTCCAACATGTGTACATTGAGAGGGTTATCTACAAAGCAGATGAGTCCAAAATGTTCATATACCGAGTGTTGTCTACATAGCTGATGAGTCCAACATGTCCATATACAGAGAGCTACCTACATGGCAGATCAGTATAACATATCCATGCACAGAGAGCTAGCTACATGTCAGATGAGTCCAATGTGCCCATATACTGAGAGCTAGTTACATGGTGAAATAGTCCAACATGTCCAAATACAAAGTACTAGCTACAAAACAGATGAGTTCAACATGTCCATATACTGAGATTAGCTACAGGGCAGATGAGTCCAGCATGTGTATATATAGAGGAATAGCTAAAAGGCAGATGAGTCCAACATGTTCATACAGAGAGAGCTAGCTACATGGCTGATGAGTCCAACATGTACATATACAGTGAGCTACTATGAAGCAGACAACTCCAATATGTTCATATACGGAAAGCTACCTATATGGCAGATCAGTCCAACATATCCATGAACAGAGAGCTAGCTACATGGCAGAAGAACCCAAAATATCCAAATAGGGAGCTAGATACATGGCAGATGAGTCCAACGTGTACATATTCTAAGAGGTAGCTACATGCCAGAGTAGATTGACATGTCCATATCCAGAGTACTAGCTACATGGCAGATGAGACCAACACGTCTATATATTGAGAGATAGCTACACGCCAGAGTAGTCAAACATTTCGATATAAAGGGTAGTAGCTGTATGGTAGATGACTCCAACATGTCCATATACTGATTGTTAACTACATGGCAGATAAGGCTAACATGTTTATATAGAGAGAACTAGATACAAGGCAGATGAGTCCAACATGTTCATATAGAGAGAGTTGTCCGTCCAATATGTTTATATAAAGAGATCTACCTGCATGGCAGATCAGTCCAACATATCCATGCACAGAGAGCTAGCTACAAGGCAGAAGAGTCCAAAATGTCCATATACAGAGAGCTAGCTACATGGC
>NW_006408726.1:5680477-5681616 GCF_000296735.1 Chrysochloris asiatica
AGATCAGTCCAACATATCCATGCACAGAGAGCTAGCTACAAGGCAGAAGAGTCCAAAATGTCCATATACAGAGAGCTAGCTACATGGCAGAGTTGTGCAATATTTCCATATACAGAGTTCTAGCTACATGGCAGATGAGCCCATCGAGTCCATATACTGAGAACTAGCTACGTGCCAGAGTATTCCAACATGTCCATATACAGCATTCTAGCTACATGGCAGATGAGTCCAATATGTGTATAAATAAAGGACTAGCTACAAGGCAGTTGAGTCCAACAAGTTCATACAGAAAGAGCTGGCTACATGGCTGATGAGTCCAACATGTCCATATACCGAGAGGTAGCTACATAGCAGACAAGTCCAATATGTTCATATACAGACAGCTACCTACATGGCATATCAGTACAACATATCCATGCACAGAGAGCTAGCTAGCTACATGGCAGACAAGTCCAGAATGTCCATATACAGGGAGCTAGCAAAATGGACGAGTAGTGCAACATTTCCATATACAGAGTTCTATCTACATTGCAGTTGAGTCCAATGTGTCCATATATTGTCAGCTAGCTACATGGCAGAGTAGTCCACCATGTCCATTTACAGAGTACTAGATACATGGCAGATGAGTCCAAAATGTCCATATACTAAGAGCTAGCTACATGACAGAGTATTCAAACATGTCCATATACAGCATTTTAGCTACATGACAGATGAGTCCAACATCTTCATATTCTGGGTGATAGCTACATGGCAGATGAGTCCAACATGTGTATAAATAAAGGAATAGCTACAAGGAAGTTGAGTCCAACATGTTTATACAGAAAGAGCTGGCTACATGGCTGATGAGTCCAACATGTCCATATACAGAGAGCTAGCTACATGGCAGAAAAGTCCATTATGTTCATATACTGAGAGCTACCTACAGGGCAGATCAGTGCAAAATATACATGCCCACTAGCTACATGGCAGACGAGTCCAAAATGTCCATATACAGAGAGCAAGCTACATGGCAGAGTAGTGTAATATTTCCATATACAGAGTTCTTGCTAGATGGTAGATGAGTTCAAGGTGTCCCCATACTGAGAGCTAGCTTCATGGCAGAGTAGTCCACCATGTCCATTTACAGAGTACTAGATACA
>NW_006408726.1:5683071-5685227 GCF_000296735.1 Chrysochloris asiatica
CCAAAGTGTCCATATACTGAGAGCCAACTACATGTCAGAGTAGTGCAACAATTACATATATAGAGTTCTAGCTACATAGCAGATGAGTCCAACATTTCCATATACTGAGAGTTAGCTACATGGCAGATGAGATCAACAAGTGGGTATATATAGAGGACTAGCTACAAGGACAATGACTCTAATATGTTCATATAGAGAGATCTGGCTACATGGCTGTTGAGTCCAACATGTGCATATCAAGAGTGCTAGCTACATGGCACATCAGTCCAACATATCCTTGCACAGAGAATTAGGTACATGACAGACTAGTCCAAAATATCTATATACAGAGATCTAGCTACATTTAAGATGAGTCATACATGTGTATATATAGAGGAGTAGCTACAAGGCAGATGAGTCCAACATCTTCATACAGAGAGAGCTGGAAACATGGCTGATGAGTCCAACACGTCCATATACAGAGAGCTAGCTGCATGGAAGACAAGTCAAATGTATTCATATACAGAGAGCTACCTACATGGTAGATCAGTCGAACAAATACATTCACAGAGTTCTACGTACATGGTAGACAAGTCCAAAATATCCAAATACAGAGAGCTAGCTACATGGCAGAATAGTGCAAATTTTCATATACAGAGTTCTAGCTACATGGCAGATGAGTGCAAGGTGTACATATACTGAGAGCTAGCTACATGGCAGAGTATTCCAACATGTCGATACACAGAGAGCTAGCTACATGGCAGACTAGTCAAAAATGTCCATATACAGAGATCCAGCTACATGTAAGATGAGTTCAGCATGTTTATATATAGAGGACTAGCTGCAAGGCTGATGAGTCCATCACGTACATGTAGAGAGCTGGCTACATGGCTGAGGAGTCCAATAAGTCCATATACAGAGAGCTATCTACATGACAGAAAAGTCCATTGTATTCATCTACAGTGAGCTACCTACATGGTAGATGAATTCAAAATGTCCATATACAGAGAGCTAGCTATGTGGCATAGTTGTGCAAATTTCCATATACAGAGTTCTAGCTACATGGCAGATGAGTACAACGTGTTCATATACTGAGAGCTAACTACATGGCAGAGTAATCCAACATGTCCACATACAGAGTACTAGCTACATGGCAGATGAGTCCAACATGTCCATATAGTGAGAGTTAGCTTCATGGCAGATGAGTCCAACCTTGGTATATATAGATGCCTAGCTCTAAGGTTGATGAGTCCAACATGTTCATACAGAGAGAGCTCGCTACATGGCAGACAAATTCAAAATGTCCATATATGGAGAGCTAGCTACATGGCAGACAAATGGAATATGTATATATACAGAGAGCTTGCAAAATGCAGATCAGTTCAACGTATTCATTTACACAGAGCTACCTACATGGCAGATGAGTCCAAAGTGTCCATATACATGGCAGAGTAGTGCAACATTATCATATACAAAGTTCAAGCTACATGGCAGATGAGTCCAACGTGTCCATATACTGAGAGCTAGCTACATGGCAGAATAGTCCAAAATGTACACATATATAATACTAGTTACATGGCAGATGACACCAACATGTCCATATACTGAGTGATAGCTACATGACAGATATGTCCAACATGTTTATATTTATTGGGCTAGCTACAAGGCAGATGAGTCCAACATTTCCATACACAGAGTGCTGTCTCCATGGCTGATGATTCCAAGATGTCCATATACTGAGAGCTAGCTACATGACAGATCACTCCAACATATCCATGCACAGAGAGCTAGCTGCATGGCAGACGAGTCAAAATGTCCATATACAGAGAGCTAACTACATGGAAGAGTAGTGTAGCATTTCCATATATGGAGTTCATGCTACGTGGAAGTTGAGTCCAAAGTGTCCATATACTGACAGCTAGCTACATGGCAGAGTAGTCCAACAGGTCCATATACAGAGTACTAGCTACATGGCAGATGAGTCCAACATCTCCATATACTGAGAGATAGCTACAAAATGCAGATGAGTCCAACATGTGTATATATAGAGGACTAGCTACAAGGCGGATGTATCCAACATGTTCATACACAGAGAGCTGGCTACATATCTGATGAGTCCAACCTGCCCATATACAGAGAGCTATTTACATGGCAGAAAAAAAAAAAAAAAAAAAAAA
>NW_006408726.1:5685327-5690217 GCF_000296735.1 Chrysochloris asiatica
TTTGTTCTTTATAAAAAAAAAAAAAAAAAAAAGCTAGGTATATGACACATGAGTCCAAAATGTTCATATACAGAGAGATAGCTGCATGGAAGAGTAGTAAAACATTTCCATATACAGAGTTCTAGCTACATGGAAAATGAGTCCAACGTGTGCATATACTGAGAGCTAGCTACATGGCAGGTGAGTTCAACATGTGTATATTTAGAGGGCTAGCTTCAATGCAGATGAGTCCAATATGTTCATACACAGAGAGCTGGCTACATGGCTTATAATTCCAACATGTCCATTTACTGGGAGCTAGCTACATGGCAGACAAGTCTACAATGTTCATACACAGAGAGCTACCTACATGGCGGATCAGTCCAACCTATCAATGCACAGAGAGCTAGCCACATGGCAGATGAGTCCAAAATGTTCATATACAGAGAACTAGTTACGTGCCAGAGTAGTGCAACATTTCCATATACAGAATTCTAGCTACATGGCAGATGAGTACAACGTGTCCATATACTGAGAGCTAGCTACATGGCAAAGTGGTCCAACATGTCCATATACTGAGAGTTAGGTACAAAATGCAGATAAGTCCAACCTGTGTATATACAGAGGACTTGCTACAAGTCAGATGAGTCGAAAATGTACATATAGAGAGAGCTGGCTACATGGCTGATGAGTCCAACATGCCCATATACAGGGAACTAGCTACATGGCAGAAAAGTCCAATATGTTCATATACAGAGAGCTACCTACATGGAAGATCAATCCAGCATATTCATGCACAGAGAGCTAGCTATATGGCAGACGAGTCCAAAATGTCCATATACAGACAGCTAGCTACATGGCAGAGAAGTCCAACACATCTATATACAGAGAGCTAGCTACATGGCAGAGAAGTCCAATATGTTTATATACAGAGAGCTATCTACATGACAGATCTGTACAACATATCCATGCACAGAGTGCTAGCTACATGGCAGACAAGTCCAAAATGTTCATATACAGAGAGCTAGATACATGGAAGAGTAGTGCAACATTTCCATATATAGAGTTCTAGCTACATGGCACATGGGTCCAACGTGTGCATATACTGAGGGCTAGCTACATGGCAGAGGAGTCCAACACGTCCATGTACTGAAAGTTAGCTTAATGGAAGATGAGTGCAACATGTGTATATTTAGAGGGCTAGCTAAAAGCAGATGAGTGCAACATGTTCATACACAGAGAGCTGGCTACATGTCTGTTGAGTCAATATGTCCATATACAGAGAGCTAGCTACACGGCAGACAAGTCCAATATGTTCATATACAGAGATTTACCTACATGGAAGATTAGTCTAACATATCCATGCACAGAGAGCAAGGTACATGGCAGACGAGTCCACAATGTCCTTATACTGAGTGATAGCTGCATGGCAGAATAGTGTAACATTTACATATACAAAATTCTAGCTTCATGGCAGATGAGTCCAACAGGTCCATATACTGAGAGCTAGCTATATGGCAGAGTAATCCAATAAGTCTATATTCAGTGTACTAGCTACATGGCAGATGAGTCTAACATGTGTATATTAAGATGGGTAGCTACAAGGCAGATGAGTCCAAAATGCTCATACACAGAGATCTAGCTACATGACTGATGAGTCCAACAAGTCCATATACAGAGAGGTAGCTACATGGCAGACATGTGCAATACGTTCATATACAGAGAGCTACCTACATGGCAAATCAGTCCAACATATCCATGCACAGACAGCTAACTACATGGCAGATGAGTCAAAAATTTCCATATTCAGAGAGCTAGCTACAAGGCAGAATAGTGAAACATTTCCATACACAGAGTTCTAGCTACGTGACAGATGAGTTCAACGTTTACATATACTGAGAGCTAGCTACATGGCAGAGTAGTACATGTCCATATACAGAGTACTAACTACATGGCAGATGAGTCCAACATGTCCATATACTGAGAGTTAGCTACAAAATGCAGATGAATCCAACATGTGTATATATAAAGGGCTAACTACAAGGCAGATGAGTCCAACATGTGAGTCCAACATCTGTATATATACAGGACTAATTACAAGTCAGAAAACTCCAACATGTTCATAGAGAGAGAGCTGGATACATGGCTGATGAGTCCAACATGTACATATACAGAGAGATAACTTCATGGCAGAAAAGTCTAATATGTTCATATACTGAGAGCTAATTTCATAATAGCAGAACAGTCCAACATATCCATGCACAGAGAGCTAACTGCATGGCAGACAAGTCCAAAATGTCCATATACAGAGTTCTAACTACATGGCAGATGAGTCCAATATGTCCATATACTGAGGGCTAGCTACATGGCAGAGTAGTTCAACATGTGTATATTTAGAGGACTAGATACAAGGTACATGAGTCCATCATGTCCATATACTGAGAGTTAGCTACAAAATGCAGATGAATCCAACATGTGTATATATAAAGGGCTAACTACAAGGCAGATGAGTCCAACATGTTCATACACAGAGATCTGGGTACATGACTGATGAGTCCAACAAGTCCATATACTGAGAGCTACGTGGACTACTCTGCCATGTAGCTAGTTCTCAGTATATGGACACGTTGGACTCATCTGCCATGAAGCTAGAACTCTGTATATGGAAATGTTGCACTTACTCTGCCATGTAGCTTGCTCTCTGTATATGGACATTGTGAACTCGTCCGCCATGTAGCTAGCTCTCTGTGCATGGAAATGTTGGACTGATCTGCTATGTACGTAGCTCTCTGTATATGAACATATTGGACTTGTCTGCCATGTAGCTAGGTCTCTGTATATGGACATCAGCAATGTAGCCCGCTCTCTCGATATGAACATTTTGAACTCATCTACCTTGCAGGAAGTCCTCTATATATACATATGTTGGACTCATCTGCATTTGGCAGCTAACTCTCAGTATATGGATATGTTGGAATAATCTGCTATGTAACTAGTACTCTGTATTTGGAAATGTTGGACTACTCTGACATGTAGCTAACTCTCATTATATGGATTCGTTGGACTCATCTCCCATGTAGCTAACTCTCACTATATGGACATGTTGGACTCATCTGTCATGTAGTTAGTTCTCTGTGTATGGACATATTGGACTACTCTGCCATGTAGCTAGGTCTCAGTATATGGACACGTGGGGCTCAAATGCCATGTAGCTAGAACTCTGTAAACGGAAATGTTTCACTACTCTGTCATGTAGCCAGCTCTCTGTGCATGGATATGTTGACCTGATCTGCCATGAAGCTAGCTCTCTGTGAATGGATATGTTGGACTACTCTGACATGTAGCTAGTTTTCAGTATATGGACATGTTGGAATCATCAACCATGTAGCCAGCTCTCTAAAGATGAACATTTTGGACTCATCTGCCTTTTAGATAGCCCTCTAAATATACACATTTTGGACTCATCTGCCATGTTGCTAACTCTCAGTATATGGACATGTTGGACTACTCTGACATGTAGCTAGTACCCTTTATATGGACATGTTGGACTACTCTGCCATGTAGTTAGTTCTCAGCATATGGATACATTGGACTCATCTTCCATGTAGCTAGAACTCTGTATATGGAAATGTTTCATCTACACTACCATGCAGCTAGCTCTCTGTATATGGACATTGTGGACTCTTCTGCCATGTAGCTAGCTTTCTGCGCATAGATATGTTGGACTGATCTGCCATGTATGTAGCTCTCTGTATATGAACATATTGGACTTGTCTGCCATGTAGCTAGGTCTCTGTATATGGACATGTTGAACTCATCAGCCATGCACCCTGCTCTCTCTGTATGAACATGGTGGACTCATCTGCCTTGAAGCTAATCTGCTATATATACACATGTTGGACTCATCAGCCATGTAGCCAGATTTCTCTGTATAATCATGCTGCACTCATCTGCCTTGTAGCTGGTCCTGTATATATACACATGTTGAACTGATATGCCATGTAGCTAACTCTCAGTATATGGACATGTTGGACAACTCTGCCATGTAGCTAGGACTCAGTATATCGACACTTTGGACTCATCTGCCATGTAGCTAGAACTCTGTCAATGGAAATGTTTCACTACTCTGCCATGTAGCTAGCTCTCTTTATATGGACATTGTGGACTCATCTGCCATGTAGCTAGCTCTCTGTGCATGGATACGTTGGACTTATCTGCCATGTAGCTAGCTCTCTGTATATGAACATGTTGGACTCATCTGCCATGTAGCTAGTACTCTCTATATAGATATGATGGACTACTCTGACATGTAGCTAGGTCTCAGTATATGGATACATTGGACTCATCTGCCATGTAGGTAGAACTCTGTATATGGAAATGATGAACTTAATCTGCCATGTAGCTAGGTCTCTGTATATGGACATTGTGTAATTGTCCGCCATGTAGCTAGCTCTCTGTACATGGATATGTTGGACTGATCTGCCATGTATGTAGCTCTCTGTATATGAGCATATTGGACTTGTCTGCCATGTATCTAGGTCTCTGTATATGGACATGTTGGACACATCAGCAATGTAGCCCGCGGTCTCGATATGAACATTTTGGACTCATATGCCTTGTCGGAATTCCTCTGTATATACGCATGTTGGACTCATCTGCATTTTGTAGGTAATTCTCAGTATATGGATATATTGGACTCATCTGCCATGTAGCTAGTACTCTGTATCTGGACATGTTGGACTACTCTGACATGTAGCTAGGACTCTGTGTATGGACACGTTGGACTATTCTGTCATGTCGTCAGCTCTCTGTATATGGACATATTAGACTCATCTGCCATGTAGCTAGAACTCTGTATATGGAAATGTTCCACTTATTTTGTCATGTAGCTTGCACTCTGTATATGGACAT
>NW_006408726.1:5691192-5692755 GCF_000296735.1 Chrysochloris asiatica
TCTGTATATGTACTTTTTGGACTCGTCTGCTATGTAGCTAGCTCTCTGTGCATGGACATGTTGGACTGATCTGCCATGTAGGGAGCTTTCTGTATTTGAACATATTGTACTTTTCTGCCAAGTAGCTAGCTCTCTGTATATGGACATTTTGGACTCATCAACCATTTCGAGATCTTTCTCGGTATGAACATGTTGGACTCAACTGCCTTGTAGCTAGCACTCTATATATACAAATGTTGGACTCATCTGTCATGTTGCTAACTCTCAGTATATGGACGTGTTGGACTCATCTGCCATTTAGCTAGTACTCTGTATATGACATGTTGGACTACTCTGCCATGTAGCTAGCTCTCTGTATATGGACACATTGGACTCATCTGCCATGTAGCTAGAACTCTGTATATGGAAATGTTCCACTTACTTTGCCATGTAGCTAGCACTCTGTATATGTACATTTTGGACTCGTCTGCCATGTAGCTAGCTCTCTGTGCATAGATATGTTGGACTGATCTGGCATGTATTTAGCTCTCTGTATATAAACATATTGGACTTGTTTGCCATGTAGCTAGCTCTATGTACTTGGGCATGTTGGACTCATCAACCATGTAGCCTGCTCTCTCTGTATGAACATTTTGGACTCATCTGCCTTGTAGCATGTCCTCTGTATATACACATGTTGGATTCATCTGCATTTTGTAGCTAACTCTCAGTATATGGATATGTTGTACGCATCTGCCATGTAGCCAATACTCTGCATATGGACATGTTGGACTACTCTGACATGTAGTTAGCTTTCAGGATATGGACATTTTGGACTCATCTGCCATGAAGATAGAAATCTGTATATGGAAATCTTGCACTACTCTGCCATGTAATTAGCTCTCTGTATATGGACACGTTGTACTCATCTGCCATGTAGCTAGAAATCTGTATATGGAAATGTTTCACTTACTCTGCCATGTAGCTAGCTCTCTGTATATGGTCACGTTGGACTCATCTGCCATGTAGCTAGAACTCTGTAGATGGAATTGTTGCACTTACTCTGCCATGTATCAAGTTCTCTGTTATGTACTTTTTGGACTCATCTACCATGTAGCTAGCTCCCTGTGCACGGATCTGTTGGACTCATCTGACATGGAGGTAGCTCACTGTATATGGGCATGTTGGACTCATCAGTCATGAAGTCAACCCTCTCTGTATTCTCATGTTGGACTCATCTGTTTGTAGCAAGTCCTTTATATATACACATGTTGGACTCATATGCAATTTGTAGCTAATTCTCAATATATGGACATGCTGGAGTCATCTGCCATGTAGCTAGTACTCTGTATATGGACATGTTGGACTACTCTGAGATGTAGCTAGCTCTCAGTATATGGACATGTTGGACTCATCAGACTTGTTCCCAGCTCTCTCAGTATGGACATGATGCATTCTTCTGCCTTGTAGCTAGTCCTCTATATATACACATGATGGGCTCATCTGTCATGTAGCTAACTCTCAGTATATGGACATAATGGACTCATCTGCCATGTAGCTAGAATTCTGTATATGGAAATGATG
>NW_006408726.1:5702002-5705894 GCF_000296735.1 Chrysochloris asiatica
TATCAATCCTGATATAATCAAGATATATATAAGATATAATGAAGATACAATCAAGATGTTCTCCCCTAATCCTATCAATCATGCTACTATCAAGATAAGCTTTCCCAATATGGTAGCTCCTGGAACAGCTGAGTGTCTTCATCCAGAAAATAATGAATTTCTGCATTCTCCTGCAAATTCCCCAGCTATAAACCCTCCAAAATTCCAAACATACCTTTATATTTGTTACAGAGTTCCAACACCAACTCATGAGTCCTCTTGACCTGGTATTACATGTTGTTTTGACCGTGCTCCTCACTACCCGTCTACCCGATCCACCATCTAATGAGGCCGTGTAGTGGTTAAAAATATAGCTGCAAACCCCATGGTCAGCAGCTGAAATCCACCAGGCCTTCCACGTAAGAGAGGTGAGGCTTTCCACTCCTTGCAGTTAAACAGCTTTGGAATCTGGTGCATTAACCCACAGCACCACACCAGGACTCCGAATCTGTTGGTATTTTGAGCTACTACATTCATGAATGTAGTAGCTCAAAATACCAACAGAGAGTGAAGCAGTTTTACCACATGTCTCATTATATGGACATGTTGGACTCATCAGCCATGTAGCCAGCTCTCTGAATATGACCATGTTGGACTCATCTGCTTTTGTACCTAGCCCTCTAAATATACATGTTGGACTGATCTGACATGTAGCTAGTACTCTGTATTTCAACATGTTGGACTACTCTGCTGTGTAGCTAACTCTCAGTATATGGACACATTGGACTCATCTGCCATGTAGCTAGAAGTCTGTGTATGGAAATGATGCACTACTCTGCCATGTACCTAGCTCTATTTATACAGAAATTTTGGAATCATCTGCCATGTAGCTAGATCTCTGTACATGGATATGTTGGACTGATCTGCCATGTAGGTAGCTCTCTGTATATCAACATATGGGACTTGTCTGCCATTTAGCTAGCTCCCTGTATTTGGACATGTTGGACTCATCACCCTTGTATCCATCTCTCTCAAGTATGGACTTGTTGGACTCATGTGCCTTGTAGCTAGTCCTGTATATATACACATGTTGGACTCATCTGCCATGTAGCTATCTCTCAGTATATGGAAATGTTCAACTCATCTGCCATGTAGCTAGTACTCTGTATATGGACATGTTGGATTTCTCTGCCATGTAGCTAGCTGTCAGTATATGGACACATAGGACTCATCTGCCATGTAGCTAGAACACTTTATGTGGAAATGTTGCACTACTGTGCCATGTAGACAGCTCTCTGTATATGGTTATTTTGGACTAGTCTGTCATGTAGCTGCCTCTCTGTGCATGGATATGTTGGACTGATCTGTCATGTAGGTAGCTCTCTGTATATTAACTTATTGGACTTGTCTGCCATGTAGCTAGCTCTTTGTACATGGACATGATGGAGTCATCCGTCATGTAGCCAGCTCTCTCAGTATGAACAAGTTGGACTCATCTGCCTTGTAGCTAGCCCTGTAAATATACACATATTTGACACATTTGCCTTGTAGCTAGTTGTCTATATATAACCATGTTGGACTCTCCTGCCATGTAGCTAGTACTCTGTATATCAACATGTTGGACTACTTTTCTGTGTAGCTAGCTCTCAGTATATGGACATTTTGGACTCATCTGCAATGAGGCTAACATTCTGTGCATGGATATGTTGGACTGATCTGCAATGTAGGTAGTTCTCTGTATTTGAACATATTGAACGTGTCTGCCATTTAGCTAGCTATATGTATATAGACATGTGGGACTCATCAGTCATGTAGCCAGCTCTCTCGGTATGAACATGTTGGATTCATCTGCCTTGAAGCTAATCCTCTATATATACACATATTGGATTCCTCTGCCATGTAGCTAACTCTCAGTATAAAGACACGTTGGACTCATCTGCCATGTAACTAGTACTCTATATATGAGCATCTTGGACTACTCTGCCATGTAGCTAGCTCTCAGTATATGGACACATTGGACTCATCTGCCATGTAGCTAGAAGTCTGTATATGAAAATGTTGAACTACTCTGCCATGTAGCTAGCTCTCTTTATACGGACATTTTGGATATGTCTGCCATGTAGCTAGCTCTATGTACATGAATATGTAGTACTGATCTGCCATGTAGGTTGCACTCTGTATATGAACATATGGGACTTGTCTGCCATGTAGTTAGCTTTCTGTATTTGGACATATTCTACTCTTCATCCTTGTATCAAGCTCTATGTATCGATATGTTGGACTCATATGCCTTGTAGCTAGTCTTCTCTATATATACATGTTGGGCTCATCTTCCATGTAGCTAACTCTCATTATATGGACATGTTCGACTCATCTGCCATGTAGCTACTACTCTGTATGTGGGCATGGTGAACTTCTCTGCCATGTTGCTAGCTCTCTGTATATGGACACTTTGGACTCATCTGCCATGTAGCTAGAACACGGTATAATGAAATGTAACACCACTCTGCCATGTGGCTATCTCTCTGTATATGGACATTTTGGACTCGTTTGCCATGTAGCTAGCTCTCTGTGCATGGATATGTTGGACTGATCTGCCGTGTAGGTAGAGCTCTGTAAAGGAACATATTGGACTTGTCTGCCATATCGCTAGCTCTCTGTATATGAACATGTTGGACTGATCTGCCATGTAGCTGGTACAGTATGTATGGAAATATTGGACTACTATGCCATGTAGCTAGCTCTCATTATATGGACATGTTGGACTCATCTGATATGTAGCTAGTCCTCTAAATATACACATGTTGGACTCATCTGGTATGTAGCTAACACTCAGTATATGAATATATTGGACTCGTCTGCCATGTAGCTAGCTGTCTGTGCATCGATATGTTGGACTGATCTGCCATGTAGGTAGCTCTCTGTAAATGAACATATTGGACTTGTCTTCAATGCAGCTTTCTCTCTGTATATGGACATGTTTGACTCATCAGCCATGGAGCCAGGTCTCACGGTATGGACATGTTGAACTCATTTGTTCTGTAGCTAATCCTCTACAGATATGCATGTTAGACTCATCTGACATGTAGCTAACTCTCAGTATATGGACATGTTGGAATCAACTGCCACATAGCTAGTACTCTGTATATGGACATATTGGACTATTCTGCCATGTAGCTAGCTCTCTGTATATGGACATTTTGGACTCGTCTTCCATGTAGCTAGCTCTCTGTGCATGGATATGTTGGACTGATCTGACATGTAGGAGGCTCTCTATATATGAACATATTGGACTTCTCTGCCATGTAGTTAGCTATCTATAAATAGACATGTTGGATTCATCAAGCATGTAGCAAGCTCTCTCTGTATGAACATGTTGGACTCATCTGCCTTGTAGCAAGTCCTCTATATATACACACATTGGACTCATCTGCCATATAGCTAGCTCTCAGTATATGGTCATGTTGGACTCTTCTGCCACGTAGCTAATACTTTGTATACGGACATGTTGGACAACTCTGATATTCTGTCATATAGCTAGCTTTCTGTATGTGGTTATGTTGGATACATCAGCCATGTAGTCATTTCTTTCTGTATTAACATGTTGGATTAATCTGCCTTTAAACTATTCTTCTATACATACACATATTGGTCTCTTCTGCCATGTAACTAACTCTCAGTATATCTGCCATGTAGCTAGTGGTCAGTATATGGACATGTTTGACTACTCTGCCATGTAGCTAGCTCTCAGTATATGGACACGTTGGAATCATCTGCCATATAGCCAGAACTCTGTATATGGAAATGTTTCACTACTCTGCCATGTAGCTTGCTCTCTGTATGCGGACATTTTGGACTTGTTTGCCATGTAGCTAGCTCTCTGTGTATGGATGTGTTGGACTCATCTGTCATG
>NW_006408726.1:5706269-5712726 GCF_000296735.1 Chrysochloris asiatica
TAGCTCTCTGTAAATGAACATATTGGACTTGTCTGACATGTAGCTAGCTCTCTGTATTTGGACATGTTGGACTCATCAGCCATGTAGGCAGCTCTCTCAGTATGGACATGTTGGACTCATCTGTCTTGTAGCTAGTACTCTATATAAACACATGTTGGACTCATCAGCCATGTAGCCAACTCTCTGTGTATGAACATGTTAGCCTCATCTGCCTTGGACCTAGTCCTCTATATATACACATGTTGGACTCATCTGCCATGTAGCTAACTCTCAGTATAAGGACACGTTGCACTCATCTGCTGTGTACCTGGAACTCTGTATATTGATATTATGCACCACTCTGCCATGTAGCTAGCTCTCTGTATATGGATATTATGAATTCGTCTGCCGTGTAGCTAGCTCTCTGTGCATGGATATGTTATACTGATCTGCCATGTACAAATCTCTCTGTATATGAACATATTGGACTTGTCTGCCATGTAGCTAGTTCTCTGTATATGAACATGCGGGACTCATCTGCCATGTAGCTAGTTCTCTGTATATGAACATGCGGGACTCATCAGCCATGTAGCCAGCTCTCTGTGTATGAACATGTTGTACTCATCTACATTGTATCTAGTCCTCTATATATAAACATGTTTGACTCATCTGCCATGTAGCTAACTCTCATTATATGGACATATAGGACTAATCTGCCATGTAGCTAGAACTCTGTATATGGAAATGTTGTACTACACTGCTATGTAGCTAGCTCTCTGTATATGGATATTTTGGACTCATCTG
Organism: Chrysochloris asiatica; assembly: GCF_000296735.1. Classification (NCBI taxonomy): domain Eukaryota; kingdom Metazoa; phylum Chordata; class Mammalia; order Afrosoricida; family Chrysochloridae; genus Chrysochloris; species Chrysochloris asiatica. Next base: position 5,707,053 of record NW_006408726.1, read on the forward strand.
CCAAGTAGCTAGCTCTCTGTCCTTGTATATGTTGGACTGATCTTCCATGTATGTAGCTCTCTGTATATGAACATATTGGATTTGTGTGCCATATAGCTAGATGTCAGTATATGGACATGTTGGACTCATCAGCCATGTAGCCTGCTCTCTCTGTAAGAACATGTTGCACTCATCTGCCTTGTAGCTTGCCGTATAAAAATAGACATGTTGGATTCATCTGCCATGTACCTAACTCACAGTATGTGGACAAGTTGGTCTTATCTGCTGTGTAGCTAGTACTCTGCATATGGACATGTTGGACTACTCGGCCATGCAGCTAGCTCTCAGTATATGGATACGTAGGACTCATCTGCCATGTAGCTATAACTCTGTATATGGAAATGTTGTACACTCTGCCATGTACCTTACTCTCTGTATACGGATATTTTGGAATCGTTTGTCATATAGCTAGCTCTCTGTGCATGGATATGTTGGACTGATCTGCCAACAGGAGCTCTCTGTATATGAACATATTGGACTTGTTTGCCATGTAGCTATCTCCCTGTATATGGACATGTTGGACTCATCAGCCATGTAGACATGTCTCTTTGTATGAACATGTTGGACTCATCTGCCTTGTAGCTAGCCCTCTATTTATATACATGTTGGTCTCATCTGCCATGTAGCTAACTCTCAGTATATAGAAACGTTCGACTCATCCGACACGTAGCTAGAACTCTGTATATGGCAATGTTGCACTAATCTGCCATGTTCCTAGCTCTCTGTATATGGACCATTTGGAATTTGCTGCCATGTAGCTAGCTCTCTGTCCATGTATATGTTGGATTGATCTGCACTGTATGTAGCTCTCTTTATATGAACATATTGGACTTGTCTGCCATGTAGATAGCTCTCTTTATATGGACATGTTGGGCTCATCAGACATGTAGCCAGCTCTCTCTGTATAAACATGTTGGACTATCTGCCTTGTAGCTAGTCGTGTATATATACACATGTAGGACTCATCTGCCTTGTAGCGAACTCTCAGTATAAAGACAAGTGGGCCTTATCTGCCATGTAGCTAGTACTCTGTATATGGACATGTTGGATTACTCTGCCATTTAGCTAGCTCTCAATATATGGACATGTTGTTCTCATCAGACATATAAGCAGCTCATTTTATATGAACATGTGGGACTCATCTGCCTTGTAGCGAGTCATCTATATCTACACATGTTGGACTCATCTGCCATGTACCTAACTCTCAGTATATTTACATGTTGGAGTCATCTACCATGTAGTTAACTTTCAGAATATGGTCATGTTGGACTTATCTGCCCTGTAGCTACTACTCTATGTATGTACATGTTGGACTCCTCTGCCAAGTTGCTAATTCTTAGTATATGGACATGTTGGGCTCATCTGCTATGTAGTTAGCTCTCTGTGCATGGATATGTTGTACTGATCTGCCATGTAGGTAGCTCTCTGTATATGAACATATTGGACTTGTCTGCCATGTAGGTAGCTCTCAGTATATGGACATGTTGGAGTCATCAGCCATGTAGCCAACTCTCTCTGTAAGAACATGTTGCACTCATCTGACTTGTAGCTTTCCCTATAAAAATACACATGTTGAACTCATATGCCATGTACCTAACTGTCAGTATAGGGACATGTTGGACTCATCTGTCATGTAGCTAGTACTCTGTATATGGACATGTTGGACTACTCTGCCATGTAGCTAGCTCTCACTATATGGACACGTAGGTCTCATCTGCCATGTAGCTCTAACTCTGTATATGGAAATGTTGTACTACTCTGCCATGTACCTAGCTCTCTCTATATGGATATTTTTTAATAGTCTGTTTTATAGCTAGCACTCTGTGCATGAATATATTGGACTGACCTTCCATGTAGGTAGCTCTCTGTATGGGAACATATTGGTAGTCTGCCATGTAGCTTACTCCTTGTATATGGATATGTTGGACTCATCAGCCATGTAGACAGCTCACTCTGTATGAACATGTTGGACTCATCTGACTTGTAGCTAGCCCTCTATTTATACACATGTTGGACTCATCTGCCATGTAGTGAATTCTCAGTATATGAACATGTTGGACTCATGTGCCATGTAGCTAGTACTCAGTATATGGACATGTTAGACTTCTGTGCCATGTAGCTATCTATCAGTATATGGACATGTTGGACTCTTCTGCCATGTAGCTAGAACTCTGAATATGGAAATGATGCACTACTCTTCCATATTGCTAGCTCTCTCTACATGGACATTGTGGACTCATGTGCCATGTAGCTAGCTCTCTGTGCATGGAATGTTGGACTGATCTGCCATGTAGGTTGCTCTTTGTATATAAACATATTGTACTTCTCTGCCATGTAGCTAGCTCTCTGTATATGGAAATATTGGACTCATCAGCCTTGTATCCAGCTCTCTGTATGGACATGTTGCACTCATCTGCCTTGTAGCAAGTCCTCTATATATACGCATGTTGGACTCATCTGTCATGTAGGTAACTCTCAGTATATGGACACGTTCGACTCATCTGCCAAGTAGCTATAACTCTGTATATGGAAATGTTGCACTAATTTGACATGTAGCCAGCTTTCTGTATATGGACACTTTGGACTCATCTGCCATGTAGCTAGCTCTCTGTGCATGGATATGTTGGACTGATCTGCCATGTTGGTAGCTCTCTGTATATGAACATATTGAATTTTTCTGCCATGTAACTAGCTTTATGTATATGGACATGTTGGACTCATCAGCCATGTAGACAGCTTTCTTTGTATGAACATGTTGGACTCATCAGCCTTGTAGCTAGTCCTCTTTATATACACATGTTGGACTTATCTGCCTTGTAGCTAGCCCTCTATTTATACACATGGTGGACTCATCTGCCATGTAGCTAATTGTCAGCATATGAACATGTTTGATTCATGTGCCATGTAGCTAGTACTCTGTATAAGGACATGTTGGACTACTCTGCCATGTAGCTATCTCAGTATATGAAAATGTTGCACTCATCTACCATGTAGCTAGAACTCTGTATATGGAAATGTTGCAATACTCTGCCATGTACCTAGCTCTCTGTATATTGACCATTTGGATTTTGCTGCCATGTAGCCAGCTTTCTGTCCATGTATATGTTGGATTGATCTGCCATGTATGTAGCTCTCTTTATATGAACATATTGGACGTGTCTGCCATGTAGCTAGCTCTCAGTATATGGACACATTTGAGTCATCTGCCATGTAGCTAACACTCAGTATATGAAAAAGTTGGACTCATCTGCCATGTAGCTATTACTCTCCATATGGACATGTTGGACTACTCTGCATTGTACCTATCTCTCAATATATGGACATGTTGGACTCATCTGCCTTGTAGCTAGTACTCTGTATATGGACATGTTGGACTACTCTGCAATGTAGCTAGCTCTCAGTATATGGACATGTTGGACTCATCTGCCATGTAGCTGGAACTCTGTGTATGGAAATGATGCACTACTCTGCCATGTAACTAGCTCTCTGTACATGGACATTTTGGACTCATCTGCCATGTAGTTAGCTCTCTGTGCATGGATATGTTGGACTGATTGTCCATATATGTAGTTCTCTGTATATGAACTTATTGGACTTGTCTGCCATGTAGTTGGCTCTCATTTTGGAATCATCAGACATGTAGCCTGCTTTCTGTGTATGAACATGTTGGAATCATCTGACTTGTAGCTAGTCCTCTATACATACACAGGTTGAACTCATCTGCCATGTAGATAGCTCTTATTATATGTACGTGTTGGACTCATCTGGCATGTAGCTAGTTCTCTGCATATGGAATTGTTGGATTTCTCTGCCATGTAGCTATCTCTCATTATAAGGACACATTGGAATCTTCTGCCATGTAACTTGAACTCTGTATTTGGAAATGATGCACTGCTCTGCCATGTAGCTAACTCTCTGTATATGGACATGTTGAACTCATCTGCCATGTAGATAGCTCTTATTATATGTACGTGTTGGACTCATCTGGCATGTAGCTAGTTCTCTGCATATGGAATTGTTGGATTTCTCTGCCATGTAGCTATCTCTCATTATAAGGACACATTGGAATCTTCTGCCATGTAACTTGAACTCTGTATTTGGAAATGATGCACTGCTCTGCCATGTAGCTAACTCTCTGTATATGGACATGTTGAACTCATCTGCCATGTAGCCAGTACTCTGTATATGGAGATGTTGGACTACTCTGGCATGTAGCCAACTCTCAGTATTTGGACTCATTAGACTCATCTGCAATGTAGCTGCAATCTATATATGGAAATGATTCACTACTCTGCCATGAAGCTAGCTCTGTGTATATGCACATTTTGGACTTGTCTGACATGTAACTAGCTCTCTGTGCATGGATAAGTAGAACTGATCTGCCATGAAGGTAGCTCTCTGTATATGAACATATTGGACTTGTCTGCAATGTAGCTAACTCTCAGCATATGGACATGATGAACTCATTTGCCATGTAGCTAGTACTCAGTATATGGACATGCTGGACTACTCTGGCATTTATCTAGCTCTCTATGTATGAACACGTTGAACTAATCTGCCATGTAGCTCGAACTCTGTATATGCAAATGGTGCACTATTTACACCATTTACATATACAGCCTTTTAGCTAGCTCTGTATATGGACATTCTTGACTCGTCTGCCATGTAGCTTGCTGTCTGTGCATGGATATGTTGGACTGGTCTTCCATGTAAGGAGCTCTCTGTACATGAACATATTGTACTTGTCTGCCACATAGCCAGCTCTCTGTATATGCACATGTTGAACTCATCAGCCATGTAGCAAGCTCTCTCTGTATGAACATGTTGGATTCATCTGCCTTGTAGCTAGCCTTCTAAATATACATATGTTGGACACATCTGCCATGTAGCTAATTCTCAGTATATGGACAAGATGGACTTATCTGTTTTGTACCTTGGATTCTGTATATGGACATGTTGGACTACTTTGCCATGTAGGTTGCTCTCTGTATATGAACATATTGGAATTATATGCCATGTAGCTAGCTCTAAGTATATGGACATGTTGGACTTAATAGTCATGTATCCAGCTCTCTATGTATGAACATGTTGGACTATTCTGCTGTTTGGCTAGCGCTCTAAATATACACATGTTGTACTCATCTGCCCTTTAGCTATCTCTCAGTATATGGACTTGTTGGACTCATCTGCCATGTAGCTAGATCTCTGTGAATGGATAAGTTGGACTGATCTGCCATGTAGCTAGCTGTTAATATGGGGACATTTTGGACACATCAGCCATGTAGACAATTCTATCTGTATGAAAATGGTGGACTCATCTGACTTGTAGGTAGCCCTCTAATTATACACATGTTGGATTCATCTGCCACTTAGCTAACTCTCAGTATAGGGATATGTTGGACTCGTCTGTCATGTAGCTAGCTCTCAGTATATGGACATTTTGGACTCATCTGCCATGTAGGTAGCTCTCTGTTCATGGATATGTTGGACTGATCTGCAACGTAGGTAGCTCTCTGTATATGAATATATTGGACTTTTCTGTCATGTAGCTGGCTCTCTCTATATGGATATGATGGACTCATCAGCCATGTAGCCAGCTCTTTCTGTATGAACATGTTGGACTCATCAACCTTTT
>NW_006408726.1:5712931-5714148 GCF_000296735.1 Chrysochloris asiatica
CTCATCTGCCATGTAGCTTGTACTCTGTATATGAACATGTTGAAGTACTCTGCCATGTAGATAGCTCTCAGTATATGGACACATTGGAATCACCTTCCATGTAGCTTGAACTCTCTATATAAACATAATAGACTTTTCTTCCATGAAGGTAGCTCTCTGCATATGGGCATGTTTGACTCATCTTCTATGTATCTAGAACTCTGTATATGGGCATGTTAGACTCATAAGCCTTGTAGCCAGCTCTCTCAGTATGAACATGTTGGACTTATCTGCCTTGTAGGTAGTCCTCTATATACACACATGTTGCACTCATCTGCCATGTACCTAACTCTCAGTACATGGACATGTTGGACTCATCTGCCATGTAGCTAGTACTCTTTATATGGACATGTTGGACTACTCTGCTATGTAGCTACCTCTCAGTACATGGACACGTTGGACTCATCTGACATGTAGTTGGAATAATGTATATGGACATATTGGACTCATCAACCATGTAGCCAGCTCTCTGTGAATGAACATGTTGGACTCATCTGCCATGTTGTTAACTCTCAGTATATGGACATGATGGACTCATCTGCCATGTAGCTAATACTCTGTATATGGACATGTTGGATTACTCAGCCATGTAGGTAGCTCTCAGTATGTGGACATGTTGGACTCATTTGCCATGTAGATAGAACTCCGTAAATTGAAATGTTACACTACATTGCCATGTAGCTAGCTCTCGGTATATGGACATTTTGGACGCCTCTGCCATGTAGCTAACTCTCTATGCATGGCTATTTTGGACTGATCTGTCATGTAGCTAGCTCTCAGTATATGGATATCTTGTACTGATCAGCCATGTAGACAGCTCTCTGTGCATCAAAATGTTGGACTCAACTCCCTTGTAGCTAGCCCTCTAAATATACACATGTTGGACTCATCTGCCATGTAGCGAGTACTATGTATATTGACATGCTGTATTACTCTGCCATGTAGGTAGCTCTCAGTATATGGACACGTTTGACTCATCTGCCATGAAGCTAGAACTCTGTATATGTAAATTTGCACTACTCTGCCACATAGGTAGCTCTCCATATATGGACATTTTGAACTTGTCTGCCATGTAGCTAGCTCTCTGTGCATGGATATGTTGAACTGATCTGCCATGTAGGTAGCTCTCTTTATATGAACATTATGGACTTTTATGCCATGTAGCTAGCTGTATGTAT
>NW_006408726.1:5714438-5717802 GCF_000296735.1 Chrysochloris asiatica
CTGTACAGGGTCGCTATGGGTCGGAACCGACTCGACGGCACTTAACAACAACAACAACAAGTACTCTCTATATGGACATGTTGGTCTACTCTGCCATGTAGCTAGCTGTCATTATATGAACACCTTGGACTCAATTGCCATGTAGCTAGAATTCTGTTTATGGAAATGTCGCACTACTGTGCCATGTAGCTAGCTCCCTTTATATTGACATTTTTTAATTGTCTGTCATGTAGCTAGCTCTCTGTGCATGGATATCTGGCACTGATCTGCCATGTAGGTGGCTCTCAGTATATGAACATAATGGACTTTTCTGCCATTAAGCTAGCTCTCTGTATATGGGCATGTTGGACTCATCAGCCATGTAGCTAGTATTCTGTATATAGACATGTTGGACCACTCTGCCATGGAGCTAGCTCTCAGTATATGGACACCTTGGACTCATCTGGCATGTAGCTAGAACTTTATATATGAAAGTGTTTCACTATTCTTCATTTAGCTAGATCTCTGTATATGGGCATTTTTGACTCATCTGCCATTTAGCTAGCTCTCAGTGCTTGGATATGTTGGACTGATATGTCATGTAGGGAGCTCTCTGTGTATGAACATATTGAACTTGTCTTCCTCATAGTTAGCTCTCTATACGGACATGTTAGATTCATAAGTCATGTAGCCACCTCTCTCTATATGAACATGTTGGACTCATCTTCCATTTAGCTGGTCCTGTATATATACACAGGTATGACTGATCTGCCAGGTAGCTAACTCTCTGTATATTGGCATGTTGGACTCATCTGCCTTCTTGCTAGTACTCTGTATTTGGACATGTTGGACAACTCTGCCATGGAGCTAGCTCTCAGTATATGGACACCTTGGACTCATCTGCTATGTAGGTAGAACTTTGTAGATAGAAATGTTGCACTACTCTGCCATGTGTCTAGCTCTCTGTACATGGACATTTTGGGCTTGCGTGCCATGTAGCTAGCTCTCTCCGCATGAACATGTTGGGATGATCTGCCATGTAGGTAGCTCTCTGTATATGGACATGTTGGACTCATCAGCCATGTAGTCAGCTCTCTCTGTATGAACATGTTGGACTCATCAACCTTGTAGCTAGTCCTCTGTATATACACATGTTGGACTCATCTGACATGAAGCTAATTCTCAGTATATGGATATGTTGGACTCATCTGCCATGTTGATAGTACTCTATATATGGACATGTTGGATTACTCTGCCATGTAGCTAGATTTCAGTATATGGACATGTTGGACTCATCTGCCGTATAGCTAGAACTCTTTATATGGAAATGTTGCACTACTCTGCCACGTAGCTAGCTCTCTGTTTATGGATATTTTGGACTCGTCTGCCATGTAGTTAGCTCTCTGGACATGGATATTTTGGACTGATCCTCCATGTAGTTATCTCTCTGTATATTAACATAGTGGACTTTTCTGCCATGTTGCTGGCTTGCTGTATATGGACATGTCAGACTCATCATCCATGTATCCACCTCTCTGTGTACAAACATGTTGAACTCATCTGCCTTGTAGTTAGCCCTCTATATATACATAAGTAGGATTCATCTGCCATGTAGCTAACTCTCAGTATATGGAAATGTTGCACTCATCTGCCATGTAGCTGGTACTCTGATTATGGACATATTGGACTACTCTGCCATGTACCTAGCTCTCAGTATATGGACATGTTGGACCATGAAGCTAGATCTCTGTATATGGAAATGTTTCACTACTCTGCCACATAGCTAGCCCTCTGTATATGGACATTTGGGATTTGTCTGCCATGTAGCTAGCTCTCTGAGTATTAAACTGTTGGACTCATCTGCCTTGTAGCTAGCCCTCTATATATACACATGTTGGACTCATATGCCATTCAGCCATCTATTAGTACATGGACATGTTGGACTCATCTGCCATGTAGCTAATACCCTATATACGAACATGTTGGGCTACTCTGCCAGGTAGCTAGCTCTCAGTATATGGACATGTTCAATTCATCTGCTATGCAGCTAGAACTCTGTATATGTAAATGTTGCATTACTCTGCCATGTAGCTAGCTCTCTGTATATGGACATTTTGGATTTGTCTGCCATGTAGCTAGATCTCTGATCAAGGATATGTTGGACTGACCTGCCTTGTAGATAACTCTCTGTATAGGAACATATTGGACTTGTCTGCCATGTAGCTAGCTCTCTGTATATGGACATGTTGGATGCATCAGCCATATAGCCAGCTCTCTCTGCATGAACATGTTGGACTCATCTGCCTTGTAGCTAGTCTTTTATATATACACATGTTGGACTCATCTTCCATGTAGCTATCTCTCAGTATAAGGACATATTGGACTCATCTTCCATGTAGCTAGTACTCTGTATATGGACATGTTGGTCTACTCTGCCATGTAGCTATCTCTCAGTATATGAACACATTGGGAACATCTGCCATGTAGATAGAAATCTCTATATGGAAATGTTGCACTAATCTGTCATATAGCCAACTCTCTGTATATGGACATTTTGGACTTGTCTGAAATGTAGCTAGCTCTCTGTCCATGGATATGTTGTACTGATCTGCAGTTTGGTAGCTCTCTGTATATGTACATAATGGACTTGTCCTACATGTAGCTTGCTCTCTGTATATGGACATGTTGGACTCATTTGCCATGTAGCTAGTACTGTGTATATGGACATGTTGGACTACTCTGCCATGTAACTAGATCTCAGTATATGGACACATTGGACTCATCTACCATGTAGTTTGAACTCTGTATGTGGAAATGTTGCACTACTCTGCCATGTAGTTAGCTCTCTGTGTATGCACATTTTGGAGTCATTTGCCATGTAGGTAACTCTCTGTGCATGGATGTGTTGGACTGATCTGCCATGTAGGTAGTTCTCTGTATATGAATATATTGGACTTGTGTGCCATGTAGATGTTGTTGTTGTTGTCAGGAGCCATAGAATCGGATCCAACTTATAGCGACCCCATGCACAGGTGAATGAAACAATGTCCGATCCTGGGTCAACCTCACTATCGCCGCCACATTTGACACCATCAATGATGCCACCTGGTTGATCCATCTCATTGGAGGTCTTCCTCTTTTTCTCTGACCCTCCACCTTACCCAGCATGACATCCTTTTCCAGAGACTGTTCTCTCCGGACAATGTGTCCAAAGTATGAGAGACGAAACTAGCCATCTTGGCCTCCAAGGAGCACTCTGGTTGCACTTCCAAAACAGATCTATGGGTTCTTTTGGAAGTCAATGGCAGTTTCAGTATTCTCCTACAAAACCACAACTCAAAGGCATCAATTCTTCTACGATCTTCCTTATTCACTGTCCAGCTTT
>NW_006408726.1:5719694-5723281 GCF_000296735.1 Chrysochloris asiatica
CTTTAGCTTCTCTACACTGGAGAGCAAGTTTCAGAGTCTCTTCTGACATCCATTTTGAACTTTTCCTTCTTTCTTGTCTTCTTAATGACTTTTTGGTCTCTTCATGTATGATGTCCTTGATGTCATCCCACAACTCTTATGGTCTTTGGTCTTTAGTGTTTAATGCATTAAATCGGTCCTTCAGATGATCTCTAAGGTCAGCCACGTAGATAGCTCTCTGTATATGGAGATGTTGGAAACATCAGCCTTGTATCTAGCTCTCTCTGTATGAACATGTTGGACTCATCTGCCTTATGGCTAGTACACTATATATACAGATGTTGGACTCATATGCCATGTAGCTAACTCTCAGTATATGGATATGTTGGACTCATCTGCCATGTTGCTAGTACTCTGTGTATGGACATGATGGACTACTCTGCCATGTAGCTAGCTATCAGTATATGGACACATTGGACTCATCTGTGATGTAGATAGAACTCTGTATATGGAAATGTTGCACTACTCTTCCAAGTAGCTAGCTCTCTGTATATGGACATTTTGGACTCTTTTGCCATGTAGCTAGCTCTTTGTGCATGGATATGATGGACTGATTTGCCATGTAGTTTGCTCTCTCTATATGAATATATTGGATTTGTCTGCCATGTAGCTACCTCTCTGTATAAGGACATGGTGGACTCATCAGACATGTAGATAGCTCTCTGTGTAGGAACATGTTGGACTCATGTGCCTTGTAGCTAGCCCGCTAAATATACACATGTTGGACTCATCTGCCATGTTGCTACCTCTCAGTATATGGACATGTTGGACGCATCTGCCTTGTAGCTAGTACTCTGTATATGGACATGTTGGACTACTCTGCCATGTAGCTAGCTCTTTGTGTATGGACACGTTCGATTAATCTGTCATGTTGCTATAACTCTGTATATGGAAATGTTGCACTGCTCTGCCATATAGTTAGCTCTCTCTATATGGACATTTTGGAGTCGTCTGCCATGAAGCTAGCTCTCTGTGCATACATATGTTGGACTAATCTGCCATGTAGGTAGCTCTCTGTATGTGAACATATTGAATTTGTCTGCCATGTAGCTAGCTCTCCATATATGGATATTTTAGAATCGTCTGCCATGTACCTAGCTCTCTCTGTATGAATGTGTTGGACTCATGTGTCTTGTAGCTAGATTTCTTAATATACACATGTTGGAATCATCAGCCATTTAACTTTCTCTCAGTATATGGACATGTTGGACTCATCTGTAATGTAGCTAGTACTCTCTATAAGGACATGTTGGACTACTCTGGCATGTAGCTCACTTCCAGTATATGGACACGTATTATTCATCTGCCATGTAGCTAGAACTCTGTATATGGAAATGTTGCACTACTCTGCTATGTAGTTAGCTCTCAGTATATGGACATTTTGGCCTCATTTGCCATGTAGTTAGCTCTCTGTGCATGGATATGGTGAACTGATCTGCCATGTAGTTAGATATCTGTTTATGAACATATTGGACTTGTCTGAAATGTAGCTAGCTCTCTGTATATGGACATGATTGACACATCAGCCATGTAGCCAGCTCTCTCTCTGTAAGAACATGTTGGACTCACCTACCTTGGAGCTACTCCTCTATATATACACAAGTTGGACTCATTTACCATGTAGCTAAATCTCAGTATATGGACATGTTGGACACATCTGCCATGTAGCTAGTACTCTGTTTATGGACATGTTGAACTACTCTGCCAGGTAGGTATCTCTTAGTATATGTACACTTTGGACTCATCTGCAATGTAGCTAGGATTCTGTATATGGAAAAGTTGCGCTACTCTGCCATGTAGCTAGCTGTCTGTATATGAACATTTTGAACTCATCTGCCACGTAGTTAGCTCTCTGTGACTGGATATGTTGGACTGTTCTGCCATGTAGCTAGCCCTCTAAACATACACATGTTGGACTCATCAGCCACCTAGCAATCTCTCAGTATATGGACATGATGGACTCATCTGCCATGTAGCTAGTGCTCTCTATATAGACATATTGGATTACTCTGTGATGTAACTAGTTCGCAGTATATGGACACGTTGGACTCATTTGCCATGTAGCTAGAACTCTGTATATGGAAATGTTGCACTACTCCACCCTGTAGCTATCTCTCTGTATAAGGACATTTTGGACCTGTCTGCCATATAAGTAGCTCTGTGTGCATGGATATGTTGGACTGATCTGCCATGTAGGTAGCTCTCTGTATATGGACATATTGAAGTTGTCTTCCATGTAGGTAGCTCTCTGTATATGGACATGTTGGACTCATCAGACATGTAGACAGCTCTCTGTGTTTGATCAGGCTGCACTCATCTGCCTTGTAGCTAGCCCTCTATATAAACACATGTGGGACTCATCTGCCATGTAGCTAACTTTCAGTATATGGACATGGTGGACTCATCTGCCATGTAGCTAGTGCTCTCTATATGGACATGTTGGACTGCTCTACCATGTAGCTAGCTCTCAGTATTTGGACAAGTTGAACTCACCTGCCATGTAGATAGAACACTGTATATGGAAATGTTGCACTACTCTACCATGTACCTCGTATACTGTATGTGGACAAGTTGGACTTTTCTGCCATGTAGCTACCTTTATTAAATGGACATGTTGGACTCATCTGCAATGTAGCTAGAACTCTGTATATGGAAATGCTTCCCTATTCTGCCATGCAGCTACCTCTCATTATATATGGACATTTTGGACTCGTCTGCCATGTAGTTAGCTCTCTTTGCAAGGATATGTTGTACTGATCTGCCATGTAATTAGCTCTCTGTATATGAACATATTGGACTTCTCTGTCATGACTCTAGCTCTCAGTATATGGATATGTAGGATTCCTCAGCAATGTAGTTATCTCTCTGTGCATGGATATGTTGGACTGATTTGCCATGTAGGTAGTTCTCTGTATATGAACATATTGCACTTGTCTGCCATGTAGCTATCTCTCTGTGTATGGACTTGTTGGACTCATCAATCATGTAGCCAGATCTCTGTGTATGAATATGTTGGACTCATCTGCCTTGTAGCTAGCCCTCTCAATATACACATGTTGGACTCATCTGCATTTTCGAGCTAACTCTCAGTATATTGACATGTTGGGCTCATCTGCCATGTAGCTATCTCTCAGTATATGGACACTTTGTACTCATCTGCCATGTAGCTAGAACTCTGTATATGGAAATGTTGCACTACTCTGCCATGTAGCTAGTTCTTTGTATATGGATATTTTGGACTCGTCTTCCATGCAGTTAGCTCTCTGTACATGCATATGTTGGACTGTTTTGCTATTATGAAATTAGCTCTCTGTATATGAACATATTAGATTTTTCTGCCATGAAGCTATCTCTCTGTATATGGACATGTTGGACTCATCAGCCATGTATCCAACTCTCTCTGTATAAACATGTTGGAGTCATCTGATTTGTGGGTCGTCCTGTATATATACAGATGTTGGACTCATTTGCCATGTAGCTAACTTTCAGTATATGGACATTTTGGACTCATCTGCCATGTAGCTAGTACTCTGTATATGGACATGTTG
>NW_006408726.1:5724036-5738834 GCF_000296735.1 Chrysochloris asiatica
CTCATCTGCCTTTTAGCTAGAACTCTAAATATCCACATGATGGACTCCTCTGACATGTAGCTAATTTTAAGAATATGGACATGTTGGACTCATCTGCTATGTAGCTAGTACTCTCTATATGGACATATTGGACTTCTTTGCCACGTAGCTAGCTCTCAGTATATGGAAATTTTGGACTCGTCTGCCATGTAGCTAGCTCTCTTTGCATGGATATGTTGGACTGATCTGCCATGTAGGTATCTCTCTGCATATGAACATATTGCAATTGTCTTCCATGTAGCTTGTTGTTGTTGTTATGTGCCATCGAGTTGGTTCCGACCCATAGAGACCCTGTATTGGGTTTCCGAGGTTGTAAATCTTTACGGGAGGAGAAAGCCTCATCTTTCTCCTGCGGAACAGCTGGTAGTTTCGAACCGCTGACCTTAGGTTTGCAGCCCCATTCGTAACCACTATGCTACCAGAGCCACTTAGCTAAGTCTCTGTATATGGACATGTTGACTCATCAGACATGTAGCCAGCTCTTTGTGTATGAACATGTTGCATTCATCTGCCTTTTAGCTAGCCCTGTAAATATACACATGTTGGACTCATCTGCCATGTTGCTAGAACTCTGTATATTGAAATGTTGCGCTACTCTGCCATGTATCTTGTGCTCTGTATATGGACATTTTGGACTCTTGTGCCATGTAGCCAGCTCCCTGTGTATGAACATGTTGCTCTCATCTGCATTGTAGCTAGCCTTCTAAATATACACATGTAGGACTCCTCTCACATGTAGCTAATTTTCAGAATATGGACATGTTGTACTTATCTGACATGTAGCTAGTAGTCTCTATATGGACATGTTGTACTACTCTGCCATGTAGGTACCTTTCAGTATATGGATATTTTAGTCTCGTCTATAATGTAGCTGGCTCTCTTTGCATGGATATTTTGGAATGATCTGCCATGTAGGTATTTCTCTGTATATGAACATAATGGACTTGTCTTCCATGTAGCTAGCTCTCTATAGATGGACATGTTGACTCATCAGACATGTAGCCAGCGCTCTGTGTATGAACATGTTGCACTCTTCTGCCTTGTAGCTAGTCCTCTCAATATACACATGTTGGTCTCATCTGTCATGTAGCTAAATTTCAGTACATGGACATGTTGGACTCATCTGCCATGTAGCTAGTGTTCTGTATATGGACATGTTGCACTACTGTGCTGTGTGGCTAGCTCTCAGTATATGAACAGTTGTACACATCTGCCATGTAGCTAGAACTCTGCATATGGAAATGTTTCACTACTCTTAAATGTGTCTAGCTCTCTGTATATGGACATTTTGTACTCATCTGCCATGTAGTTAGCACTCTGTGCATGGATATGTTGGATGGATCTGCAATGTAGGTAGCTCTCTGCATATAAACATATTGGGCTGGTCTGCCATGTAGCTAGCTCTCTGTATACGGACATGTTGGACTCATCATCCATGGAGCCAGCACTCTCTGCATGAACATGTTGGACTCATCTGTCTTGTAGCTAGCCCTTTAAAAATACACATGTTGGACTAATCTGCCATGTTGCTAACTCTCAATATATGAACATGTTGGACTCTTCTGCCATGTAGCTGGGATTCTGTATATAAACATTTTGGATTTCTCTGCCATGTAACTAGCTCTCAGAATATGCACACGTTGGACTCATCTGCTATGTAGCTAGAACTCTGTATATGGAAATGTTGAACTACTCTTCCATGTAGCTATCTCTCTGTATATGGACATTTTGGACTTGTCTGCCATGCAGCTAGCTCTCTATGTGCATGGATATGTTGGACTGATCTGCCATGTAAGTAGCTCTCTGTATATGAAAATATTGGACTTTTCTACCATGTAGCTAGCTCTCTGTACATGGGCATGTTGGACTAATCACTCATGTAGATACCTCTCACTGTATGAACATTTTGGACTCATCTGCCTTGTAGCAAGTCCTTTATATATACACATGTTGGAGTCATCTGCATTTTGTAGCTAACTCTCAGTGTATGAACATGTTGGACTCCTCTGCCAATTAGCTAGTATTCTGTCTAAGGACATGTTGGACCACTTGGCCATGTAGCTAGCTCTCCATATATGGATATGTTGGACTCATCTGCATTTTATAGTTAACTCTCAGTATATGGACATGATGGACTCATCTGCCATGTAGCTAGTACTCAGTATAAGGACATGTTGGACCACTTTGCCATGTCACTAGCTCTCAATATATGGACACATTGGACTCCTCTGCCATGAAGCTATAACTCTGCATATAGAAATGTTGCAGTACTCTGCCATGTAGCTAGTTCTCTTTATATGGGCATTTTGGACTCGTCTGACATGTGGCTAGGTCTTTGTGCATAGATATGTTGGACAAATCTGCCACATAGTTTGCTGTCTGTATATGAACATATTGGAGTTGTCTGCCATATAGCTAGCTCTCTGTATATGGACATGTAGGACTCATCAGCCATGTAGCCAGCTTTCTGTGTTTGAACATGTTGGACAAGTTTGTCTTGTAGCTCTGTCTCTAAAGATACACATATTGGACTCATCTGCCATGTTGCTAACTCTCAGTATATGGACATGTTGAACTTATCTGACATATAGCTAATACTATGTATATGGATATGTGGGACTACTCTTCCATGTAGATAGCTTTCTGTATATGGACATTTGTGACTCATCTGCCATGTAGGTAACTCTCTGTGCATGGATATGATGGACTGATCTGCCATGTAGGTAGCTCTCTGTATATGAACATACTGAACTTTCTATATATGAGAATGTTGGACTCATCAGCCACTTAGTCAGCTCTCTTTTTATGAACATGTTTGACTCATCTGCCTTGTAGCAAGTCCTCTAAAGATACCCATGTTGGACCCATCTTCCATATAGCTAACTCTCAGTATATGGTCATGTTGGACTCATCTGCCATGTAGCTAGTACTCTGTATAAGGACATGTCGGACCACTTTGCCATGTAGCTAGCTCTCAGTATATGGACATGTTGGACTCATCTGCCATGTTGCTTGAACTCTGTATATTGAAATGTTACACTACTCTGCCATGTAGCTAGCTCTCTGTGCATGGATATGTTAGACTGATCTGCCATGTAGGTAGCTCTCTGTATATGAACATATTGGACTTGTCTGCCATGTAGCTAGCTCTCTGCATATGGACATGTTGGACTATTCAGTCATGTAGCTAGCTCTCTGTGTATGAACATGTTGCTCTCATCTGCCTTGTTGCTAGCCTTCTAAATATACACATGTAGGACTCCTCTCACATGTAGCTAATTTTCAGAATATGGACATGTTGTACTCATCTGTCATGTAGCTAGCACTCTCTACATGGACATGTTGTACTATTCTGCCATATAGTTAGCTCTCAGTATATCGACATTTTAATCTCGTCTGCCATGTACCTGGCTCTCTCTGCATGGATATGTTGGAATTATCTGTCATGTAGATATCTCTCTGTAAATGAATATATTGGAATTGTCTTCCATGTATCTAAGTCTCTGCATATGGACATGTTGACTCATCAGACATGTTGCCAGCTCTCTGTGTATGAACATGTTGCACTCTTTTGCCTTGTAGTTAGCCCTCGAAATATACACATGCTGGACTCATCTGTCATGAAGCTGACTTTCAGTACATGGACATGTTGGACTCATCTGTCATGCAGCTAGTGCTCTGTATATGGACATGTTGGACTACTCTGCCATGTGGCTAGCTATCAGCATATGCACACGTTGTACTCATCTGCCATGTAGCTAGAACTCTGTATATGGAAATGGTGCTCTACTCTGCTATGTAGCTAGCTCTCTGTATATGGACATTTTGTACTAGTCTGGCATTTAACTAGCGCTCTGTGCATGGATATGTTGAACTGATCTACCATGTAGGTAGCTCTCTGTATATAAACATATTGGATTTCTCTGCCATGTATCTAGCTCTCTGTATATGGACATGTTGGACTCATCAGCCATATAGCCAGTTCTCTCTGTATAAACATGCTGGACTCATCTGTCTTTTAGCTAGCCCTCTAAAAATACACATGGTGGGCTCAATTGCCACGTTGCTGTCTCTAATATATGGACATGTTGGACTCATCTGCCATATATCTAGTACTCTGTATATGGACATGTTGTATTTCTCTGCCATATAGCAAGCTCTCAGAATATGCACACTTTGGATTCATCTGCCATGTAGCTAGAAGTCTATATATGGAAATGTTGTACTACTCTTCCATGTAGCTGTCTCTCTGTATATGGACATTTTGGACACGTCTGCCATGCAGCTAGCTATCTGTACATGGATGTTAGACTGATCTGCCATGTAGGTAGCTCTCTGTATATGAACATATTGGACTTTTCTGCCATGTGCTAGCTCTCTGTATATGGGCATGTTGGACTAATCACTCATGTAGCCAGCTCTCTCTGTATGAACATTTTGGACTCATCTGCCTTGTAGCAAGTCCTTTCTATATACACATGTTGGACTCATCTGCATTTTGTAGCTAATTCTCAGTGTATGGATATGTTGGACTCATCTGCCATATAGCTAGTACTTTGTCTAAGGTCATGTTGGACCACTTGGCCATGTAGCTAGCGCTCAGTATATGAACACGTTAGAATCTTCTGTCATGTAGCTAATACTCTGTATAAGGAAATGTTGCACTACTCAGCCATGTAGCTAGCTCTCTGTATATGGACATTGTGGACTCATCTGCCATGATGGTAGCTCTCTGTGCATGCATATATTGGACTGATAGACCATGAAGGGAGCTTTCTGTATATTAACATTTTGGACATGTCTGCCATGTAGCTATCTCTCTGTATGTGGACATTTTGGACTCATCAGCCATGTAGCCATCTCTCTCTGTATGAACATGTTGTTCTTATCTGCCTTGTAGCTATCCCTCTAAATATACACATGTTGGACTCATCTTCCATGTTGCTAACTCTCAGTATATGGACATGTTGGACTCATCTGCCATGTAGCTAGAATACTCTATATGGAACTGTTGCACTACTCTGACATGTACTAACTCTCTGTATATGGCCATTTTGGACTCGTCTGCCATGTAGATAGCTCTCTCTGTATGGATATGTTGGACTGATCTGTCATGTATGCAATTCTCTGTATATGAACATATTGGACTAGTCTGTCATGTAGTAACTCTCTGTTTATGGGAATTTGAACTCAACAGCCATATATCCATCTCTCTCTGTAAGAACATTTTGGACTGATCTGCCTTGTAGCAAGTCCTCTGTATATACTCATGTTGGAATCATATGCCATGTAGCTAACTCAGTATATGGGAATGTTGGACTCATCCCCCATGTAGCTAGCACACTGTATTTGGACATGTTGGGCTACTCTGCCATGTAGTTAGCTCTCAATATATGGACATGTTTGTCTCATCTACCATGTAATTAGTACACTATCTATGGACATGTTGATCTACTCTGCCATGTAGCTAGTTCTCAGTATATGGACACGTTCGACTCATCTGCCATGTCACTAGAACTCTGTATATGGAAATTTTGCAATACTCTGTCATGTAGCTAGCTCTCTATATATGGACATTTGGGACTTGTATGCCATGTAGTTAGTTTTCTGTATATGGATATGTTGGACTGATCTGACTTGTAGTTTGCTCTCAGTATATGAACATATTAGACTATGTTGGACTCCTCAGCCATGTAGCCACCTCTCTCTGTATGAACATGTTGGAATCATCTGCCTTGTAGCTAGCCCTCTAAGTATGCATATGTTGGACTCATGTGCCATGTTGCTAACTCTCAGTATATGTACATGTAGGACTGCTCTTCCATGTAGCTAGCTTTCTGTATATGTACATGTTGGACTCATCTGCCAGGTAGCTAGTACTCTGTATATGGACATGTTGGACTACTCTGCCATGTAGCTAGCACTCAGTATATGGACACGTTGGACTCAACTGCCATGTAGATAGAACTCTGTATATTGAAATGTGGCACTACTCTACCATGTAGCTAGGTCTCTCTTTACAAACATGTTGGACTCATCTGCCTTGTAGCTAGCCCTCTATATATACACATGTTGGACTCATCTGCATTTTGTAGCTAACTTTCAGTATATGGACATGTTGGTCTCATCTGACAAGTAACTAGTACTCTGTATATGAACATTTTGGACTGATCTGCCATGTAGCTAGAACTCTGTATATGGAAATGTTGCACTTCTCTGCCATGTAGCTAGCTCCCTGTATATGGACATTTTGTACTCGTCTGCCATGTCGCTAGCTCTCTGTTGAAGGATATGTTGAACTCATGTGCCTTGTTGATAGCTCTCTGTATATGAACATATTGGACTTGTCTGCCATGTAGCTAGCCCTCTGTATATGGACATGTTGGACTTATCAGCCATGTAGCCCACTCTCTCTGTATGAACATGTTGGATTCATCTGCCATGTAGCGAGTCCTCTATATATACACATGTTGGACTCATCTGCATTTTGTATCTAACTCTCAGTATATGGACATGTTGCACGCATCTGCCATGTAGCTCGTACGCTGTATATGGACATGTTGGACTACTCTGACATGTAGCTAGCTTTCAGAATATAGACACGTTGGACTCATCTTCCATGTAACTGAAACTCTGTATATGGAAAAGGTGCACTACTCTGCCATGTAGTTAGCCCTCTGTATATGCACATTTTGGACTCGTCTGCTATGTAACTAGCTCTCTGTGCATGGATAAGTTGGACAGGTCTGCCATGTATGTAGCTCTCTTTATATGAACATATTGAATTTATGTGCCATGTAGCTAGCTCTCTGTATATGGACATGTTGGACTCAGAAGCCATGTAGCCAGCTCTCTCTGTATGAACATGTTAGACTCATGTGTCTTATAGCTAGCACTCTAAATATAAACATGGTGGACTCATCTGCCATTACCACTCAGTATATGGACATGTTGAACTCATCTGCCACATAGCTAGTACTCTGTATCTTTATATGGAAATGTTAGACTATTCAGCCTTGTATCTAACTCTCAGTATATGACACTCTCTGTGCTTAGTTCTGTTGGACTGATCTGACATGTAGATAGCATTCTGTATATGAACATATTGGACTTGTCTGCCATGTAGCTAACTCCCTTTATATGGACATGTTGGACTTATCAGCCATGTAGCCTGCTCTCTCTGTATGAACATTTTGGACTCATTTGCCTTGTTGCAAGTCTTCTATACACACATGTTGGACTCATCTCCATTTTGTAGCTAACTCTCAGTATATGGACATGTTGTATGCATCTTCCATGTAACTAGTCCTCTGTATATGGACATGTTAGACCACTCTGCCATGTATCTAGCTCTCAGTATTTGGACACGTTGGACTCATTTGCTATGTAGCTTGTAGTCTGTATATGGACATGTTGAACTACTCTGCCATGTATTTAGCTCTCTGGGCATGGATATATTGGAGAAATCTGCCTTGTAGTTAGCCCTCTAAATATACACATGTTGGAGTCATCTGCCATGTAGCTGAGTCTCAATACATGGACATGTTTGAATCATCTGCTATGAAGATAGTTGTCTATATATGGACATGTTGTACTAGACTATGGACACGTTGGAATCATCTTCCATATAGCTAAAACTCTGTAGTTGGAAATGTTGCTCTACTCTGCCATGTAGCTAGCTCTCTAAATGGACATTTTGGACTCATAGGCCTTCTAGTTAGTTCTATGTGCATGGATATGTTGGAGTGATCTGTCCTGTAGGTTGTTCTCTGTATATGAACATATTCTACTTGTCTGCCATGTAGCTAGCTCTCTGTATATGCACATGTTTTGGACTCATTAGACATGTAGACAGCTCTCTCTGTTTGAACATTTTGGACTCATCTGCCTTGTAGCTAGCACTCTAAATATATACATGTTGGACTCTTCTGCCATTTTGTTATCTCTCAGTATATGGACATGTAGGACTCATTTGTCATGTAGCTAGTACTCTGTGCATGGACATGTTTGACTACTCTGCCATGTAGCTAGCTCTATGTTTATGGACACATTAGACTCATCTGCCATGTAGCTAGAACTCTGTATATAGAAATGTTGCACTTACTCTGCCATGCAGCTAGTTTTCTGTATATGGACATTTTGGACTTGTCTACCATGTCTCTAGCTCTGTGTGCATAGATATGTTAGACTGATCTGCCATGTAGTTAGCTCTCTGTATGGGAACATATTGGACTTGTCTGTCATGTAGCTAGCTCTCAGTATATGGACATATTGCATGCATCTGCCATGTAGCTAGTACTCTGTATGTGAACATGTTGGACTACTCTGACATGTAGCTAGCTTTCAGTATATGGACACGTTGGACTCATCTGCCATGCAGCTAGAACTCTGTTTATGGAAATGTTGCACTACTCTGTCATGTAGTTAGCTCTCTGTATATGCACATTTTGGACTCATCTGCCTTGTAGCTAGCTCTCTGTGCATGGATATATTGGACTGATCTGCGATGTTGGTAGCTCT
Organism: Chrysochloris asiatica; assembly: GCF_000296735.1. Lineage (NCBI taxonomy): Eukaryota > Metazoa > Chordata > Mammalia > Afrosoricida > Chrysochloridae > Chrysochloris > Chrysochloris asiatica. The sequence goes on from NW_006408726.1 coordinate 5,732,596, forward strand.
CTGTATATGAACACATTGGATTTGTGTGAATGTAGCTAGCTGTCTGTATATGGATGTGTTTGACTCATCAGCCATGTAGCCTGCTCTCTGTATGAACATTTTGGACTCATCTGCATTTTGTAGCTAACTCTCAGTATATGGACTTGTTGTATGCATCTGCCATGTAACTAGTACTCTGTATATGGAAATGGTGGACTACTCTGAAATGTAGCTAGTTTTCAATATATGGACACGTGGACTCATCTTCCATGTAGCTAGAACTCTGTATATGGAAATGTTGCACTACTCTGCCATGTAGTTAGCTCTTCGTATATGCACATTTTTGACTCTTCTGCCATGTAGCTAGCTTTCTGTGCATGGATATGTTGGACTTATCTGCCATGTAGTTAGCTCTGTATATATGAACATATTGGATTTGTGTGCCATGTAGCTAGCTTTCTCTATATGGACATATTGGACTCATCAGCCATGTAGCTAGCTCTATCTGTATGAACATGTTGGACTCATGTGCCTTATTGCTAGCACTCTAAATATACACATGGTAGACTCATCTGCCATGTTGCTACCTTTAAGTATATGGACATGTTGGACTGCTCTGCCATTTAGCTAGTACTCTGTATATGGACATGTTAGACCACTCAGCTATGCATCTAGCTCTCAGTATATGGACACGTTGGACTCATCTGACATGTTGCTAAAACTCTGTATATTGACATGTTGCACTACTCTGAAATGTACCAAGCACTCAGTATATGGACACGTTGGACTCATCTGCCAAGTAGCTAGAACTCTGTAGTTGGAAATGTTGCACTTATTTTGCCATGTATCTAGTTTTCTGTATATGCACTTTTTGGACTCGTATGCCATGTAGCTAGTTCTCTGTGCTTGGATATGTTGGACTAATCTGCCATGTAGGGAGCTCTCTGTATATGAATATATTGGACTTGTCTGCCAAGTAGCTAGCTCTCAGCATATGGACATGTTGGACTCGTCAGCCATGTAGAATGCTCTCTCTGTAAGAACATGTTGGACTCATCTGCCTTGTAGCTAGCACTCTAAATATTCACATTTTGGACTTATTTGCCATGTTACTTATTCTCAGTATATGGACATGTAGGACTCATCTGTCATGTAGCTAGTACTCTGTATTTACATGTTGGATTACTCTGCCATGTAGCTAGAACTCTGTATATGGACATGCTAAACTCATCAGCCATGTAGGCAACTCTCTCTGTATGAACATGTTGGACTCGTCTGCCTTGTAGCTAGTCCTCTATATACACACATGTGTTGGGAACCAAAAGGCTTACAGGCCTCATAAAACATTATGTCTGGGTCTAACCAGACAAAGTCTGCTTATCAACACAGCAGGAAAGGTAGCTTTCCCAAGGTCACCTGATTCACTGTAAAGGACAGACTTGTAACTATGCAAACCAGCAATGACTTGCAGAACCACCCTATATATACTCTGAGATTTGAAATAAAATTTGTCACTTGCCATCAGCTTGTGCCCCTTGCCTGTTCATTAATCTTTGCCTCTCCTTCGGGAAACCCACTCAGTGGTCTGAGCAGGTCTCGGACCCCGATAAGTGGAACCCAAAACATAGGACTCAAATACGAGAGATGACGCGATGGACCCTCCAAAACAGACCCGAAGAATTAGGACTCGTGGACATTAAAAGAAGGGAGGGCAATCCGATCAGGGAAGTATGGAAAACCAACCAGGAAGAGCACGGTATGTAAATATGTTGAAAAAATACTACGTAGCAGAGGTGCAAAAGTAGATCATAGCCAGCTTTGTAAATTCATAGACTTTGTAAATACTGTCTGTCCTTGGTTCCCTGAAGATGGAGTGGTTAATGTTAAATTATGGAATCAGATAGGTCGTCAACTGCAAGAATATTATGCTAAGAATGGCCCACCCCTGTGCCTTCTTATACGTTTAGTTTGTGGTGGCTTGTCCGAGATACTTTTGATTTTGGCAGCGATCATCTGGGAAGCAGTTCCATGGAACCAACCACTCCACCTCCACCCATATACCCTGATTTACAATGTTTACAGACTTCGATCATAGAAAAATAATTGGGGAATGAGAAACACGAGGATAAGAAAGAAAATGACAGTGGGGATCAAGGCTGGCCAGATTCTCCGGTCACTGCTCTTTTTCCAGTCAGCGTAAAGAAAGAACAAGAAGAGGAGAAGCCGCGCCCTAAAATGGTGCTGGCACCAAAGGACAAGTAAGTAAAGAGGCAGTAGTGGATAAGGCAGAAGAAGAAGGGCCGCACTCTAACATGGCACTAGAAAAAGAGGAAGCACTCAGGTGCAAGTTTAATTCCCCATTAACTTCTGGTGAAACGCCTGAGGAAGATCTAAGATCTGTGCTGAAAGAAGTTTTAAGTCAGTTAAAAGATATAACTTTAGAGAAAAAGGCATTGACTGGAAATATACAGCAAAAGTAAAAGAAGTGGCGCACTGCCCTTGCTGACTTAGCCAAAGAAAGAGAGGCTAGAACTCAAAGAAAATCAATGACTCCCTTACGCTTGAACCCCTGTGCCACCATTCAGTCTAATACCCCATTGATTTTCCCTGTCACTGTAAAAATAGCTACCCCATGATACTTCCCGATACAGGTGGCATTGCTTGATGGAGCAAGGCAGGGGGACGAGTTGTCTGGTTTTCAAATGTATTCAATTGTGCGGACGCCTGCTGGTAAAGATAAGCATGGTAGAGATGTGGATACTCGCACCCACAGCTCTTTACCCTTTAAAAGTTTAAAAGAGTTAAAAATGGCTTATGCTCAATATGGGCTGAATGCTCCCTTTACAGAGGCTTTGATAGAACTAGTCTGTGAAGAAGCCTTATCTCCTTTAGATTGGAAGAGTATCGCCCATGCCTGTCTTGCAGAAGGTGATTATTTGTTGTGGAAATCTGGGTATTATGAGGAAGCCCGGCCTATAGCAAACCTTAACAACAATCAGCGGAATGGGGGAGCCACATTTGACGTGTTAGTAGAAGGGGAATATAATACTATAGAAAAGAAAATTATGTATCCTATGCCTTCCTATGCTCAGATTAATCAGTGTGGACGAAAAGCTTGGAGATCCATCCCCAACACCGGTAAGCAAACTACAGAGTTATCAAAGGTGTGTCAGGGTCCTGATGAGCCTTTTCGACACTTTGTCTCCTGACTACTCCTTACATCTGGAAGGATCCTGGGTGATTCTCCTGACTCTCTGACCCTTGTAAAACAGTTGTCCTTTGAAAATCCCAACAGTGCTTGCCAGATGGTTATTCGTCCATTCAAAAATAAAGGAAGCTTAGATGATTACATTTGTTTTTGTGCCAAGGTGGGACCCTCAAACAATCAGGGCCTGGCAATGGCCGCCGCCTTTCAGGGGTTAACTCCTCCAGAAATGTTTGCTGCTCTTAAATACCCAGGAAAGTGTTTTAATTGTGGGAAAATAGGCCATTTTGCTAAAGAATGTAAACAAAGAAAGAATGAAAAGAACAATTGTAAGAATACTGCTCCTGGAGTATGTCCCCGGTGTAAAAGAGGCAAACATTGGGCCTCTGAATGCCACTCGCAGACCAGTGCCAAAGGGCAACCAGTGTCGGGAAATGGCCAGAGGGGCTGACCCCGGACCCCACAACCAAACAGGGGAATTTTCACGGTAACCAATCCCTTCCACAACGGGTCACAGGTCTCCAGCGAGCCACAGCAGGGAGTGCCGGATTGGACCTCAGCCCCTCCACCAGAATCATATTAACTCCTGAAATGGGCATACAGGCTATCCCTACTGGGGTTTGGGGACCTCTGCCTGAAGGATATTTTGGGCTTATCCTGAGCAAAAGTAGCAGTACTCTTTCCAGACTAATTATCACCCCTGGGGTCATTGACTCTGATTATACTGGAGAAATAAAATTCTGGCAAAAATGGAACAGGTTATCATCCCTTTGGCCACTGGCCAATGCATAGCACAACTGATTTTTCTGCCTCTTGCTGTAAAAGATTATAAGTATAAGAAAGAAAACAGAGACACCAGAGGATTCGGTTCTTCCGACGCTTACTGGGTGAGGGCTATCCAAAAAGAGAAACCTAAATTAACCCTCACAATAGAAGGCAGAATTTTTGCTGGCCTCCTGGATACTGGAGCTAAGTCTCTGTGATTTCTGAAAACGATTGGCCAACAGACTGACCTGCACAAGAGACTATCACTAAACTTGTGGGTATTGGACAATCCCAAAGCCCAAGAAAAAGCAGTAATTTGATGCATTGGAAAGATGATGACGGACATGAAGGTACTTTTCAGCATTTTGTAGTATGTGTATTACCTGTGAATCTCTGGGGCCGTGACGTACTGGAAAAGATGGGAGTCTTGTTCTTTTGTCCTAATCCCAGAGTAGCTCAAATTAGAATTTTGTGCCCACTGAAGGTTTAGGAAGAAACCAGCAAGGTATACATCACCCTATAACTATTCAGGCCAAGCAATATAGCAGAGGCCTAGGGTATTTTCCATAGTGTCCACTGATGTTGCTGCACCCCACGCTGATAAAATAACCTGGCTGTCTGACAGCCCTGTGTGGGTGGATCAGTGGCCGCTTCTAGAGCAGAAAATTAGAGCAGCTCAGCTGTTAGCACAGGAGCAGCTGACAACGGGACTTATTGAACCTTCCACATCCCCTTGGAATTCTCCTATTTTTGTTATTAAGAAAAAATCAGGCAAATGGAGATTACTCTAATACCTCCGTAAAGTCAATAGCTCAATGGAGAACATGGGTGCTTTACAACCTGGGCTCCCTTCTCCCGCTGCTATCCCCACGAATACCTATAAATTGTCATAGATCTCAAAGACTGTTTTTACACTATTCCCTTGCACCCTTCGGACTGCAAAAGATTTGCTTTTAGTGTTCCCTCCACTAACTTTACGAGTCCTATGGATTGATTCCAATGGAAAGTCTTGCAACAAGGTATGGCCAACAGCGCCACCTTGTGTCTGAAGTTTGTAAGTGCAGCTATTGCTGATGTACGTAGCAACTTTACCTGCTACATCATCCATTACATGGATGACATCTTGATTGCTGATCCTGACCATAGCCTCCTTCTGACTTGTTATCAAGCCCTTCAAGAAGCCCTCCGCCAATGGGGGCTAGTCATTGCTTTTGAAAAGGTGCAGACCAGAGAATCCTATTCATATTTGGGCAACCAAATTTTACACAGTGCTTCAAGCCTCCAAAGTTACAGCTGAGAAAAGATGACCTTAAAACCCTCAATGATTTTCAAAAACTACTCGGAGATATTAATTGTATTAGATCTTATCTTAAAATAACAAGTGGACAGCTTCAACCCCTGTTCGAGATCCTCAGCGGGAACAGTGACCCCTCATCACCCAGGAAGCTTACACTTGCTGCAGAGCAAGTGCTCCAGGGGTCGGAAAATGAAATCACCAAGTGAGCTCTTACTATTCTTGATTATTCTCAAAGCTTTGCCACTTACATTCTACCCACTGCCAGTTCTCCAACTGCGGTCTTTGGCAAGGGGCCCACTTACGGTGGGTTCATGCTAAATCCACTCCAAAAAATGTTCTCTTCACTTATCCTGAGGCCGTTTCTCAACTAATTAAAGCTGCTCGGGAAGAAAGTTGTCAGTACTTTGAAAAGATCCTAATGCAATTGTTGTACCTTACAATGCCGCTCAAATTAATTGACTATTCCAACAATGCACAGAATGGCAAATAGCCCTAGTTGGCTACTTCCGTGCTATTGGATCTCACTATCCCAGTGATAGACTTTTGCAGTTCGCCATTACACATCAATTTGTCTTCCCCTCGGTGGTACGTGGACAGCCCATCCCAGGAGCCCCTGTTATTTTTACAGATGGCTCCTCCAAGGGACGTGCTGTGTTTGGCATAGTTAACAACTTCACGGCCCTTGAATATCCAGGTTATTCAGCCCAAGAGGCTGAGCTCCTTGCAATTGTCAGTGCCGTATGAGAGCACGCCACCACCCCTATGAATATATGTATCAACAGTCTATACATAGCCAACTCTGTCCCTCTGCTAGAAACTGTTTTTTTTTTTTTTTTTTTACTTAAATCAATAGCTTTAATGGCTTTGAAATATCCCAGTACATTAGCACTTGACACAAACAATCTTGAAAGAGACCTTCCTTAATGGAAGTTTTTAGCTCAACTCATAGTCTTCTTTTTTTTAAGGTTTTTATTGTGGATTGAGTGAAAGTTT
>NW_006408726.1:5740300-5743304 GCF_000296735.1 Chrysochloris asiatica
AAGAAAACATCCCAGCGTCTTAACAGGATTCTCCCCCATTCCAAACATGACTCAATCCCTATATCTCAGAGTCCTGCCGTTCCAAGGTTGTGTATATATCTTGCTTTGTCTCTGTCCCCTTTGACCCTTTCACTCATGCCCGCCTATTCTCCCAGCTGCCCTGTTTTTTCCCCTTTCCCTCTCCCTCCCTATATGTTGTCCCCCTCCCTCGCACCCAAGCTCTCCTGTGTCCAATCCCATCCCTGTGCTTCCGGGGGGGGGGAAGGGGGAGGGCGGTGCTAGAAACTGTTTTTGTAATAAAAACTTCTGCCTCAATTGTTCAGGATCTGTTTCAACAGCTCCAACTCCTCATCCGTCAAAGAGAACAACCCGTCTTTATTGCCCACATACATTCTCACAGTAACTTGCCTGGCACCTTAGCCAAAGGCAATAAAGCTGCTGACGCACAGCTTTATATGGCACACTCCAATCTGCAGCGCTCTCAGGCCTCGCATCAACTATATCTTCAGAACAGTCAATCCCTGCATAAGTTGTTTCATATCCCTCATGAAGCCACACAGCAAACAATTCGTGTTTGTCCTGAGTGTCCTATTCACCAATCTGATCCATCTTTCTGAGTCCATCCTCAAGGTTTACGCCCCAATGCTTTGTGGCAAATGGACGTCACACACGTTCCTAGCTTTGGTCTGCTTAAGTATGTGCATGTTTCTTTAGACACCTTCTCCGGCCTCATTTGCTGCTCCCCCTTAATGGGAGAGGGGACCAGCCAAGTGATAAAACATTGCTTACATGCCTTTGCCACTGTGGGCATACCTCAAAGCATTAAAACACACAATGGGTCTGGCAATACTAGCGCCCGTTTTACGGTGTTTTGCAAGACCTTCTCTATCAAACATACTACTGGTATTCCTTACAATCCCAAGGGCCAGGGCATTGTTGAACGCACACATGCCACTATAAAGTCTTATCTTGAAAAAATAAAGAACGGGGAATCCTACCCCCACACACCTCAAAATTATATCAACCACATCATTTTCATCCTTAACTACCTTTCAACTGATGCCTCCGGCCTCACAGCTGCGGATAGGCATGGCAACTGGTAGTCAAGCGCCCCAAAACCTATGGTAAAATGGAAAGATGCCCTAACAGGCACATGGAAAGGGCCCGACCCTGTTCTCATATGGGGACAAGACTATGTTTGTGTCTTTCCACAGGATGAACTTGGTCCTCATTGGATTCCTGAGTGCCTTGTGCAGCATGTGGATGACACAGGCGGCGATCCATTGGGCCATCGTCCCACAACATCCGCTGGTGAGACCTGTGTCATGGAAGGAGAGGAATCGAGCCTCACTCCCATTATACTCAAATGACTCAAGCATGGGGCTCCCATCTGATGGTCACCTGATTAGAGAAATTCAGACATATAATTATACTGGATTCAGTTATTCTCATCCTATTTGCCATACATTTACTGACAACTCTTTCACATCGAATGTGTGCCATATTGTTCCTTTGGAATATGGACCTGTTGGAATAGTTGCACAGAGTTTGAGATGCCCTGCCACGGGTGTTTGTAAACTAAATCACACTTCTAACAAAATTTCGTTATGTCTTTCTGAAACTTTTGTGTTTCTAACTGGGAATATTCATGTTTGGAATTACATTTCATCAGGGGGATACTCTAGATATAACATAAGTTGTCTCCATTGTCAGTTACATACCTGTATTACAGACTTGCTACCTAATACTACTGTTATGCCCCTTAAGAGACCAGCATATATATTATTGCCAGTGAATATTTCCGAGAAATGGTATGATGATGCAGGTTTACAATTTGTTGATGATTTTACTAAATTGCTTGTCAGATCCAGAAGAGGTCTTGGTCTCATTGTGGTAGGCATTGTCTCCCTCGTATCACTGCTCGTTTCCTTCACTGCCACAACAGTTGCCCTCACTCAAGAGATTCAGACTGCAGTTACTGTCAACGAGCTGATGGACAATGTTACCTACAACTGGGACTGACAAGAAAAGATTGATCTGGCCATTGAACATCGCTTGAATGGACTGTATGATACTGTTAATGTACTTGGGGATACCTTAGAGCTGGTCATGGTCTGGCAATGTCTTGCATGCCATGCTGATTACTGCTCCATTTGTGTAACTAAACTTGTGTATAAGGCTTCGGCTTTCCCTTGGCCCATAGTGTAGGCCCACCTGCACGGAGTTTGGATCGCTGAGAATATCAGTCGAGAATAGAATGAGTTACACGCGTGAATAATTGCTATTCATTATGCCCCCCGCCTCGATAGCACACCTGCAGAACTAGCAAAACAACTTCTCTGCAACCTTAAAAATTTGTTCCCTACTATACTTTCCCTCTCTCAATTATTGGGTCCCTTTCTCTCTATTGGCATACTTGTCATCTTTGCTTGTCTCCTCCTTCCCTGTCTTCTTCGGATGGTGGTTGCTCAGTATAAATTACTGTGGAGTCATCTTCATGGCCTCCAGCTAAAGACACTCTCTTGGCATATGCAAGAAGTGTAGCCAAAGATGAGTAAGGGTCAGTGGAGCCTCAGTCAACCTAAGACAGAGCTTCATGGCAGATGAGACCAAAATGTCCATATACAGAGAGCTAGCTGTTGGGGACCAAAAGACTTACAGGCCTCATACAACTTTAAGTCTGGGTCTAACCAGGCAAAGTCTGCTTATCAACACAGCAGGGAAGGTAGTTTTCCAAATGTCACCTGATTCACAGTAAAGGACAGACTTGTAACTATGCAAAACAGCTATGATTTGCAGAACCACCCTATATATACTAGGAGATTTGAAATAAACTTTGTCACTTGACATCAGCTTGTGTCCCTTGCCTGTTCGTTAATCCTCGTCTCTCCTTCGGGAAACCCACGCAGTGGTCTGAGCGGGTCTTGGACCCCGATACACATGTTGGACTAATCTGCCATATAGCTATCTCTCAGTATATGGACATGTTGGACTCATCTGACTT
>NW_006408726.1:5745309-5746826 GCF_000296735.1 Chrysochloris asiatica
TCTGTATATGGACTTGTTGGACTCTTCAGCTCTGTAACCAGCTCTCTGTTTATGATCATATTGGACTCATCTGCCTTGTAGATAGCCCTCTCTATATACACATGTTGGACTCATCTGTCATGTAGCTATCTCTCAGTATATGGACATGTTGGACACATCTGACATGTAGTTAGTACTCTGTATATGGACATACATGTTGCACTACTCTGCCATGTAGCTAGCTTTCAGTATATGGACATGTCCGACTCCTCTGCCATATAGTTAGAACTCTGTATATGGAAATGTTGCACTATACTGCCATGTAGCTAGCTCTCAGTATATGGACATTTTTTACTCGTCTGCCATGTAGCTAGCTCTCTGTGCATATATATGTTGGACTGATCTGCCATGTATCTAGCCCTCTGTATATGAACATATTGGACTTGTCTGTCATGAAGCTGCCTCGCTGTATATTTACATGCTGGAATCATCAACCATGTAGACAGCTATCTCTATAGGAACATATTGGACTCATGTGCCTTGTAGCTAGCACTCTAAATGTACACATGTTGGACTCATCTGCCATGTACCTAACTCTCAGTATATGGACATGATGGACTCATCTGAAATGCACTAGTACTCTGTATATGGACGTGTGGGAATACTCGGCAAAGAAGCCAGCTCTCAGTATATGGAAACGTTGGACTCATCTGTCATGTAGCTAGAACTCTGTACATGGATATGTTGTACTGATTTGCATTTTTGTAGCTCTCTTTATATGAACATATTGACGTTGTCTGCCATTTATCTAGAACTCTGTTTGTGGACATGTTGGACTCATCAGCCATGTAGACAGCTCTCTCTGTATGAACATGTTGGACTCATCTGCCTTGTAGCTAGTCCTCTATATACACACATATTGGACTGATCTGCATTGTAGCTAACTCTCAGTAGATGGACATGTTGGACTCATCTGCCTTCTAGCTAGTACTCTGTATACGGAAATGTTGCACTACTCTTCCATGAAGCTAGCTCTCTGTGCATGGATATGTTGGACTGATCTGTCATGTAGGTAGATCTTTGTATATAAACATTTTGGACTCGTCTGCCGTGTAGCTAGCTCTCTGTATATGGACATGTTGGAATCATCAGCCATATAGTCAGTTCTTTCTGTAAGAACATTTTGGACTCATCTACCTTGTAGCTAGTCCTCTCTATATACACATGTTGGACTTATCTGCCAAGTAGTTAACACTCAGTATATGGACATGTTGCACTTATCTACCTTGTAGCTATTACTCTGTATATCGACATGTTGGGCTACTCTGCCATGTAGCTAGCTCAGTATATGGACACGTTGGACTTATCTGCCATGTAGCTAGAACTATGTATAAGGAAAAGTTGCACTATTCTGCCATGTAGCTAGCTCTCTGTATGTGGACAGTTTGGACTTGTCTGCCATGTAGCTAGCTCTCTGTATATGGACATGTTGGACTACTCAGCCATGTAGCTAGCTTTCAGTATAGGGACACTTTGGA
>NW_006408726.1:5747103-5748068 GCF_000296735.1 Chrysochloris asiatica
TACTCTGTTTAAGGACATGTTGGACTACTCTGCCATGTAGCTAACTCTCAGTATATGGACACGTTGGACTCATCTGCCATGTAGCTAGAACTCTGTATATTAATCCTAATTGACTGGATGTGGGGAAACAATAATTTTTTGATATCAATTTGTGTAAGTGCACACATAACTGTAAATAAGGTCGTTAGGGCGCCTAGGCAGAGTATGACTGTTAGAATGGTGCTATTATTCTCTAGGAGTGAGTGGAAACATACTAATAAAAAGATTCTGGATACAACTATTGTGCTGGAATGTAGTAGGCCTGAGACTGGCATGGGGCCTTTCATTGCTGAGGGAAGTCAATGATGGAGGTCGAATTGAGCTGATTTTCCTTTTGCAGCTAGCAAAAGACCTAGTAGGGGTAAAGTATTTGCTTCTGGGGTAGTTATTATAATTTGTTGAAGATCTCATGAGTTTGAATGGATAAAGAATCATGCTATAGTTAAAATAAATCCGATATCTCCAATACGGTTATACAGGATGCCTTGTAGAGCTGCGGTGTTAGCGTCTTTTCATGCATATCATCATCCGATTAGAAGAAATGATATAATTCCTACTCCTTCTCAACAAATAAATAATTGAAATATGTTATTAGCTGTGACTAGGATAATTATTGTAATTAAAAATGTTAGTAGATATTTGAAGAATCGATTGATGTTAGGGTCTGCTTCTATGTATCAAAGGGAGAATTCTATAATGGATCATGTTATGAATAGTGCAACTGGGATGAAGATTAGGGAGAAGTAATCTAGTTTAAAGCTAAGTATAATCTTTATGGAATTAACTGTAACTTAGTGTCAGTTGGAGGTTATAATTTCTTGTTTTGAACTAATGAATATTTGAGCTGGAATTATACTGATAGCAAATGCATATGAAATTGCTGTCTCAATGTAATGAGGATAATGTTTACTTTGGTAGATATGTAT
>NW_006408726.1:5748918-5753186 GCF_000296735.1 Chrysochloris asiatica
CATATACAGAGAGCTACCTACATGACAGATCAGTCCAACATATCCAGGCACAGAGAGTACCTAGATGGCAGACAAGTACAAAATGTCCATATACAGAGAGCTAGTTACATGGCAGAGTATAGCAACATTTCCATATACAGAGTACTAGCTACATGATAGATGAGTCCAATATGTGCATATACTGAGAGTTAGGTACATGGCAGATTAGTCCAACATGTCCATATACTGAGAGTTAGCTACATGGCGGATAAGTGCAACATGTGTATATATAGAGGAAGCTACAAGGCAGATGAGTCCAACATGCTCATACAGACAGAGCTGGCTACAAGGATGAAGAGTCCAACATGTCCATATCTAGAGAGCTAGCTACATGCAGACAAATCCAATATGTTCATGTATAGAGAGCTACCTACATGGCAGAACATTCCAACATATACATGCATAGAGAGCTATAAACATGGCAGAGTAGTCCAGCATGTCCATATAAAGATAACTTGCTACATGGCACATGAGTCCAACCTGTCCATATACTGAGAGTAAGTTAAAAGACAGAAGAATCCAACATGAGTATATTTAGCAGGCTAGCTACAAGGCAAGTTAGTCCAACATTTTCATACACAGTCATCTGGATACATGGCTGATGAGTCCAACCTGTCCATATACTGAGATCTAGCAAAAGGCAGATTAGTCCAATATGTTCATATACAGAGAGCTACCTACATAGCAGATCAGTCTAATACATCAATGCACAGAGAGCTAGCAACATGGCAGATGAGTCCAAAGTGTTCATACAGAGAGCTAGCTAAATGGCAGTGTAGTGCAACTTTTCCATATACAGAGTTCTGACTACATGGCTGATGAGTCCAACATGTCCATATACTGAGAGTTAGCTACATTGCAGATGAGTCCAACAGGTGTATATGTAGAGGACTAGATACAAGGGAGAGGATTCCAAAATGTTCATTCAGAGAGAGCTGGCTACATGGCTGATGAGTTCAACAAATCCATGCACAGAGAGCTAGCTACATGGCAGATGAGTCCAAAATGTCCATATACAGAGAGCTAACTACATGGCAGAGTAGTGCAACATGTCCATATACAGAGTACTAGCTACATGGCTTATGAGTCCAACCTGTATATATAATGAGAGTTAGCTACACTGCAGATGAGTCCAACATGTATATATATAGAGGACTAGATACAAGGCAGATGAGTCCCACATGTTCATTCAGAGAGAGCTGGCTTCATGGCTGATGAGTCCAACATATCCATGCATAGAGAGCTAGCTACATGACAGACAAGTCCATTATGTTCACATACATGGCAGATCAGTACAATATATACATGCACAGAGAGCTAGCTACATGCCAGATGAGTCCAAAATGTCCATATACAGAGAGCTAGCTACATGGCAGAGTAGTACAACATTTCCATATATAGAGTTCTGACTACAAGGCTGAAGAGTCCAACTTGTGTATATATAGAGGACTAAAAAAAAGGCAGACGACTCCAACATATTCATTCAGAGAGAGCTGGCTACATGGCTGATGAGTTCAACATATCCATGCACAGAGAGCTAGCTACATGACAGAGTAGTGCATCATGTCCATATACTGACAAAATGTGTATATTTAGAGGGCTAGTACGAGGCAGATGAGTCCAACATGTTCATACAGAGAGAACTGGCTACATGGCTGATGAGTCTAACATGTCCATATACAGACAGTTAGCTACATGGCAGATGAGTCCAACATGTGTATATTTAGAGGGCTAGCTACAAGGCAGATGTGTCCAACATGTTCATACACAGAGAGCTGTCTATATGCCTGATGAGACCAACATGTCCATATACTGAGAGCTAGCTACATGGCAGACAAGTCCAATATGTTTATATGCAGAGAGCTACCTACAAGGCATATCAGCATAACATATGCATGCACAGAGAGTTAGCTACATTGCAGAGTAGTCCAATATGTCCATATACAGAGTACTAGCTTCACTGCAGATGTGTCAAACATTTCCATATACTGAGAGTTAGCTACATGGCAGGTGTGTCCAACATGTGTATATTTACACAGCTTACCAAAAGGTACATGTGTCCAACATGTTCATACACAGAGTGCTGGCTACATGGCTGATGAGTCGAATATGTCCATATACTGAGAGCTAGCTACATGTCAGACAATTCCAATATGATAATATACAGAGAGCTACATACATGGCAGATCAGACCAACCTACCCATGCACAGAAAGCTAGCTCCATAGCAGTGGACTCCAAAATGTTCATATATAGAGAGCTAACTAAATGGCAGAGTAGTCCAATATGTTCCTATACAGAGTACTAGCTACATGGCAGATTAGTCCAACATATCCATATACAGAGACCTACATGGCGGATGATTGCAACATGTGTATATATAGAGGACTAGCTACAAGGAAGATGGGTCCAAAATATTCATATAGAGCTGGCTACATGGATGATGAGTCCAACATATCCATGCATAGAGAGCTAGCTATATGGCAGACAAGTCCAATATGTTAATGTAAAGAAAGCTACTTACTTGGTAGATCATTTCAACATATACATGCCCAGAGAGCTAGCTACATGGCAGAGTAGTAGAACATGTTCATATAGAGAGTACTAGCTACATGGCAGATTAGTCCAACCTGTCCATGTACTGAGAGTCAGTTACAAAGGCAGATGAGTCCGACATGTTTATATATAGATAGCTTCCTACAAGGCAATTTGAGTCCAACATTTTCCTACACAGACATCTGGATACATGACTGATGAGTCCAACCTGTCCATATACTGAGAACTATTTACATTGCAGATTAGTCCAATATGTTCATATACAGAGATCTACCTATATGGCAGGTCAGTCCAATATATCCATGCACAGAGAACTAGCTACATACCAGACAAGTCCAAAATATCCGTATACACAGAGCTAGCTACATAGCAGTGTAGTACAACTTTTCCGTATATAGAGTTCTGACTACATGGCTGATGAGTCCAACCTATCCATATACTGAGAGTTAGCTACATTGCAGATGAGTCCAACATGTGTATTTATATAGATAACTAGATACAAGACAGATGAGTCCAAAATGTTCATTTGGAGAGAGCTGGCTACATGGCTGATGAGTCCAACATGTCCATATACTGATTGCTAGCTACATGGCAGACAAGTCCAATATGTTAATATACAGAGATCTACCTACATGTCAGATCAGGACAACATCATGAACAGAGAGCTCGCTCCATGTCAGATGACTCCAAAATGTCCATATACAGAGAGCTAGCTACATGGCAGAGTAGTCCTATATGTTCATATACAGAGTACTAGCTACATGGCAGATTAGTCCAACATGTCCATATACTGAGAGTTAGCTAAATGGCGGATGAGTGCAACATGTGTATATATAGAAGACTAGCTACAAGGTAGATGAGTACAACATGTTCATACAGTGAGAGCTGGCTAAATGGATGATGAGTACAACATATTCATGTATAGAGAGCGAGCTACATGGCAGACAAGTCCAATATGTTCATGTAAAGAGAGCTACCTATATGGCAGATCATTCCAACATATACATGCACAGAGAGCTTACTACATGGCAGAGTAGTCCAGCATGTCCATATACAAAGTACTAGCTATATCTCAGATTAGTCCAAACTGTCCATATACTGAGAGTTAGCTACATGGCACATGAGTCCAACATGTGTATTTTTAGAGGGCTAGCAACGAGGCAGATGAGTCCAACATACACAGAGAGCTGGCTACATGGTTGATGAGTCCAACATGTCCATATACAGAGAGCTAGCAACATGGCACACAAGTCCAATATGTTCATAAACAGAGCGCTACCTATATGGCAGATCAGTGGAACATATTCATGCACAGAAAGCGAGCTACAAGACAGACGAGTCCAAATGTCCATATGCAGAGAGCTAGCTACATTGCAGAGTAGTGCACCATTTCCATTTCAAGTTCTAGCTACATGACTGATGAATTAACATGAGCATATACTGAGAGCTAGCTACAAGAAAGACGAGTCCAATATATCCATAAAAAGAGAGCTAGCTACATAGCAGATGAGTCCAACATGTCCATATACAGAGAGCTACATACATGGCAGATCACTCCAACATATACTTGCAGAGAGCTAACTACATGGTAGACGAGTCCAAAATGTCTATATACAGAGATCTAGCTACATGGCAGAGTAGTGCAACATTTCCATATACAGAGTTCTAGCTACA
>NW_006408726.1:5753466-5755429 GCF_000296735.1 Chrysochloris asiatica
GCTAGCTACATGGCAGAGTAGTCCAATATGTCCATAAACAGAATACTAGCTACATGGCAGATTAGTCCAACATGTCCATGTACTGAGAGTTAGCTACATGTCAGATGAGTGCAACAAGTGTATATATAGAGGACGAGCTACAAGGTAGATGAGTCCAGCATGCTTATACTGTGAGAGCTGGCTACATGGCTGATGTGTCCAACATATCCGTGCATAGAGAGCTAGCTATATGGCATAAAAGTCCAATATGTTCATGCAAAGAAAGCTACTTATATGGCAGATCATTCCAACATATACATGCACAGAGAGCTAGCTACATGGCAGAGTAGTCCAGCATGTCTATATACAGAGTACTAGCTATATCGCAGATTAATCCAACCTGTCCATATACTGAGAGTTAGCTACATGGCACATGTGTATATTTACAGACCTACATACATGGCAGAGTAGTCCAACATTTTCATACACAGACAGTTGGCTACATGGCTGATGAATGCAACCTGTCCATATACTGAGACCTAGATACATGGCAGGTAAGTCCAATATGTTCATATACAGAGAGCTAACTACATGGTAGATCAGTCCAACATATTCATGGACAGGGAGCTAGCTCTATTGCAGACAAGTCCAATAAGTTCATTTACACAGAGTTACCTACATGGCAGATCAGTCGACCATATCAATGCACAGAGAACTAGCTACACGGCAGGCGAGTCCAACATGTAGATATACAGAGAGTTAGCTACATTGCAGATGAGTCCAACATGTGTATATATAGAGTATTAGATACAAGGCAGATGAGTCCAACATGTTCATTCAGAGAGAGCTGGCTACATGGCTGATGAGTCCAACATTTGCATGCACAGAGATCTAGCTTCAAAGCAGAGTAGTGCAACAATTCCATACACAGTGTTCTAGCTACATGGCAGATGAGTCCAACATGTTCATATACTGACAGCTAGCTACATGGCAGAGTAGTCCAGTATATCCATATACAGAGTACTAACTGCATGGTACATGAGTCCAACATGTCCATATACTGAGAGTTAGCTACATGGCAGATGAGTCCAACATGTCCATACACTGAGAGCTAGCTACATGGTAGATAAGTCCAGTATTTTCATATACAGAGAGCTACCTACATGGCAGATCAGTCCAATATATTCATGAACATAGAACTTTGTATATGGCAGACGAGTCCAAAATGTCCATATACAGAGAGCTTGCTACATGGCAGAGTAGTGGAACATTTCCATATACAGAATTCTAGCTATATGGCAGATGAGTTCAAAGTGTACATAAACTGAGACCTAGCTAAATGTAGAGTAGTCCCATATGTCCCTATACAGAGTAGAAGCTACATGGCAGATGAGTCCAACTTGTCCATATTCTGAGAGTTACCTACATTGCAGATGAGTCCAACATGTGTAAATATAGAGGACTAGCTACAAGGCAGATGAATCCAACATGTTCATACAGAGAGAGCTGGCTACATGGCTGATGAGTCCAACATATCAATGCATAGAGAGCTAGCTACATGGTAGAGAAGTCCAATATGTTCATACACAGAGAGCTACCTATATGCCAGATCAGTCTAATATATCCATGCACAGAGAGCTAGCTACATGGCAGAAGAGTCCTAAATGTCCATATACAGTGAGTTAGCTACATGGCAGAGTAGTGCAACATTTCCATATACAGAGTTCTGACTACATGGCTTATGAGTCCAACCTGTATATATAATGTGAATTAGCTACATTGCAGATGAATCCAACATGTATATATATAGAGGACCAGATACAAGGCAGATGAGTCCAACATGTTCATTCAGAGTGAGCTGGCTACATGGCTGATGACTTCAACATATCCATGCATAGAGAGCTAGCTATATGGCAGACAAATCCATTATATTCGTATGCAGAGAGCTACCTACATGGGAGATCAGTCCAACATATCCATGCAT
>NW_006408726.1:5769341-5771107 GCF_000296735.1 Chrysochloris asiatica
TAACTGAACACTAAGATGAAAAACAATTTGCTATTAACTGTCAAGTGGCTAGATCTGTTACACTCAGGCCTATAGGGCCTCGAACCTCTGCACAGTCTGCAACACATATACTGAGAATTAGCTAAGTGGCAAATCTGTCCAACATGTGTATATATAGAGGGCTAACTACAAAGCAGATAAGTCCAACATGTTCATACAGAGAGTGCTGGATACATGGCTGATGAGTCCAACATGTCCTTATACAGAGAGCTAGATACATGGCATACAAGTCCAATTTGTTCATATACAGAGAGGTACCGAAATGGCAGATCAGTGCAACATATCCATGCAAAGAGAGCTAACTACATGGCAGACGTGTCCAAAATGTCCATATACAGAGAACTAGCTACAAGGCACTGTGGTGCAACATTTCCATATACAGAGTTCTAGCTACATTGCAGAAGAGTCCAACATGTGCATATACAGAGAGCTAGCTAGATGGCAGATAAGGCCAATATGCTCGTATACAGAGAGCAACCTACATGGCAGATCAGTCCAATATATCCATGCTAAGATAACTAACTACATGGCAGACGTGTCTAAAATATCCATATACAGAGAACTAGCTACATGGCAGAATGGTGCAACATTTCCATATACAGAGTTCTAGCTACATGGCAGAAGAGTCCAACATGTGTATATTTAGAAGGCTAGCGACAAGGCAGATGAGTCCAACATGTTCATATAGAGAGAACTGGTTACATGACTGGTGAGTCCAACATATCCATATACTGAGATCTAGCTACATGGCAGATCAGTCCAAAATGTTTATATTTAGAGGGCTAGCTACAGAGCAGATGAGTCAAAAATGTTCATATAAAGAGACTTAGCTGCATGGCAGAGTAGTGCAACATTTCCATATACAGAGTTCCAGCTACTTGGCAGAAGAGTCCAACATGTGTATATTTAGAGGGCTAGCTACAAGGCCGATGAGTCCAACATGTTCATACAGAGAGAACTGGTTACATGGCTGATGAGTCCAACATGTACATATACAGAGTACTAGCTATATGGCAGAGTAGTCCAAAATGTCCATATACAGATTACTAGCTATATGGCAGATGAATCGAACATGTCCATATACTAAGAGTTAGCTACCTGGTAAATGAGTCCAACATGCGTATATTTAGAGGGCTAGCCACAAGTCAGATGAGTCCAATATGTTCACACAGAGAGAATTGGCTACAAAGCTGGTGAGTCCAACATATCCATGTATAGAGAGCTAGATACATGGCAGACAAGTACAAAATGTCCATATACAGAGAGCTAGCTACATGGCAGAGTAGGTCAACATTTCCATATACAGAGTTCTAGCTACAGCACAGATCAGTCCAACACGTACATATACTGAGAGTTAGCAACATGGCAGTTGAGTCCAACATGTGTATATATAGAGGACAAGCTACAAGCCAGATGTGTCCAACATGTTCATACATAGAGAGCTAGTTATATGCCTAATGAGTCCAACATGTCCATATACTGAGAGCTACCAACATGGCATACAAGTCCAATATGTTTATATGCAGAGAGCTACCTACATGGCAGAGCAGTTCAATATATCCACGTAAGGAGAGCTAGCTACATGGCAGACGAGTCCACATTGTCTATATACAGAGAGCTAGCTACATGGCAGAGTAGTGCAACATTTCCATATACAGAGTTCTAGCAATGTGGCAGAAGAGTCCAACGTTCCCATTTAGAGACAGCTATCTTCAAGGCAGAGCAGT
>NW_006408726.1:5772121-5776480 GCF_000296735.1 Chrysochloris asiatica
TATACAGGGTTCTAGCTACATTGCAGATGAGTCCAACATGTCCATATACTGAGAGTTAGCTACATGGCAGATGAGTCCAACATGTGTATATTTAGATGGCTGATGAGTCCAACATGTTCATACACAGAGAACTGGCTACATGGCTGATTAGTCCAACACGTCCATATACTGAGAGCTAGCTACATGGCAGACAAGTCCAATATGTTCATAAACAGAGAGCTATCTACATGGTAGATCAGTTCAATATATCCATGTAAGGAAAGCTATCTACATGGCAGTCAAGTCCAAATTGTCCATATACAGAGAGCTAGCTACATGGCAGAGTAGTGCAACATTTCCATATACAAAGTTCTACCTACATGGTATATGAGTCCAATGAGTCCATATACTGAGAGCTAGCTACATGGCAGACGAGTCCAACATGTCCATATACATAGCGTTAGCTTCATGGCAGATCAGTCCAACATATGTATATTTAGAGGGATAACTACAAGACAGATAACTCCAAGATGTTCATACAGAGAGAGCTAGATACATGGCTGATGAGTCCAACATGTCCATATACTGAGAGCTAGCTTCATGGCAGACAAGTTCAATAGGTTCATAAAAAGAGAACTACCTACACGACAGATCACTACTCTGCCATGTAGCTAGCTCTCTCTATATGGACATTTTGGTCTCGTCTGCTATGTAGTTAGCTCTCGGTGCATGGATATGTTGGACTGATCTGTCATGTCAGTAGCTTTCTGTATATGAACATATTGGACTTGTCTGGCATGTAGCTAGCTCTCCGTAGATACACATGTTGGAGTTATCAGCCATGTAGCCAGCAATCTCTGTATGAACATGTTGGAGTCATCTGTGTTGTAGCTAGCCTTCCAAATATACATATGTTGGAGTGATCTGCCATGTAGTTAACTCTCAGTATATGGACATGTTGGATTCATCTGCCATGAAGCTAGTGTGCTGTATATGGAGAAGTTGGATTACTCTGCCATGTAGCTAGATGTCCTTATATGGACAGGTTGGACTCCTCTGTCATATAGCTAGAACCCTGTATATGGAAATGTTGCACTACTCTGCCATGTAGCTAGCTCTCTCTGTATATGGACATTTTGGAATCTTCTGCCATGTAGCTAGCTCTCTGTGCATGAATATGTTGGAATGATCTGCCATGAAGATAGCTCTCTGTATGTGAACATATTGGACTTGTTTGCAATGTAGCTAGCTCAGTATATGGACATATTGGACTCATCAGACGTGTAGCTAGTACTCTGTATATAGACATGTTGAACCACTCTTCCATGTAGCTATCTCTCAGTATATAGACACGTTGGACTCATCTGCCATGTAGCTAGTGCTCTGTATATGGAAATGGTGCACTACTCTGCCATGTAGCTAGCTCTCTGTACATGGACATTTTGGATTTGTCTGCCTTGTAGCTAGCTCTCTATGCATGGATAAGTTGGACTGATCGGCCATGTAGTTAGCTCTCTGTATATGAACATATTGGACTTGTCTGCCATGTAGCCAGCTCTCTGTACCTGGACTTGTTGGACTCATCAGCCAGCTTTCTCTGAATGAACATGTTGGACTCATCTGCCTTGTATCTAGCCTTCTAAATATACACATGTTTAACTCATCTCCCATGTAGCTAACTCTCAGTATATGTACATATTGGACTCGTCTGCCATGTAGCTAGTACTCTGAATATGGACATGTAGCTAACTCTCTGTATATGGACACTTTGGACTCATCTGCCATGAAGCTACAACTCTGTATATGGAAGTGTTGCACTACTCTGCGATGTCGATAGCTCTCTTTATATAGACATTTTGGACTTGTCTGCCATGTAGCTAGCTTTCTGTGCATGTATATGTTGGATTGATCTGCCATGTAGTTAGCTCTCTTAAAATGAACATATTGGACTTGTCTGCTATGTAGTTAGCACTCTATGCATAGATATGTTTGACTTATCAGCCATGTAGCCATCTCTCTCTGTATGTATTCATATGTTGGACTCATCTGCCATGTAGCTAACTCTCAGTATATGAACATGTTGGACTCATCTGCCATGTATCTAGTATTATGTATGTGGACATATTAGGGTACTCTCCCTGGTAGCTACCCCACTGTATATGGACATTTTGTACTCATTTGCGATGTAGCTAGCTGTCTGTGAATGGATATGTTGGACTGATCTGCCATGTTGGTAGCTCTCTGTATATTAACATACTGGACTTGTCTGCCATGTAGCCAGTTGTCTGTACATGGACATGTTGGACTCAGCAGTCATGTATCCAGCGCTCTGTGTTGGACACATCTGCCTTGTAGGTAGTCTGTATACATACACATGTTGGAGTCATCCGCCATGCAGATAATTCTCAGTATATCGACATGTTGGACTCATCTGCCATGTAGCTAGTACTCTGTATATGGATGTATCGGACTACACTTCCATGTAGCTAGCTCTCTATATATGGACATTTTGGACTCCTCTGCCATGGAGCAATCTCTCAGTGCATGGATATGTTGGACTGATCTGCCATGTAGGTAGCTCTCTGTATATTAACACATTGAAATTTTCTACTATATAGCTAGCTCTCAGTTTATGGACATGTTGGATTCATCAGCCATGTAGAAAACTGACTGTGTATGAACATGTTGGGCACATCTGCCTTGTACCTAACCCTCTAAATATACACATGTTGGACTTTTCTGCCATTTTGCTAGCTGTCAGTATATGGACACATTGGACTCATCTGTCATGTAGCTAGAACACTTTATATGGAAATATTACACTACTCTACCATGTAGCTAGCTTTCTGTATAAGGACATTTTGTACTCGTCTGCCATGTAGCTAGCTCACTGTGCATTGATATGTTGTACAGATTGCCATGTAGGTAGCTGTCTGTATATTAACATATTGGACTTCACTGCCATGTAGGTAGCTCTCTGTATATGGACATGTAGGACTCATCAGTCATGTATCCAGATCTCTGTGTTTGAACATGTTGGACACATCTGCGTTGTATCTAGCCCTCTAAATATGCACATGTTGGACTCTTCTGCCATGTAGCTAACTCGCAGTATATGGACATGTTGGACTCAACTGCCAAGTAGCTAGTACTCTGAATATGGACATGTTGGACTATTCTGCCATGTAGCAAGCTGTCAGTATATGAACACGTTGGACTTATCGGCCATGTAGCTAGAACTCAGTATATGAAAATGTTGCACTTCTCTGCCATATAGCTAGCTCTTTGTATATGGGCATTTGGACTCGTCTGCCATGTACATAGCTCTCTATGCATGGATATGTTGGACTCATCAGACATGTATACATGTCTCTCTGTATGAACATGATGGACTCATTTGCCTTGTAGGTAGTCCTCTATATATACACATATTGGACGCATCTGACATGTAGCTAACTCTCAGTATATGGACATGATTGGCTCATCTGCCATGAAGTAAGTACTCTGTATATGGACATATTGAACTACTCTGCCATGTAGCTACTTATCTGTATATGGACATTGTGGAATCGTCTGCCTTGTAGCTAGCTCTCTGTGCATGGATATGTTGGACTGATCTACCATGTAGGTAGCTCTCTGTATATGAACATATTTTACTTGTTTGCCATGTTGGTAGCACTCAGTATATGCACATGTTGGACTCATCAGGCATGTAGCCAGCTCCCTGTGTATAAACATGTGGGACACATTTGCCTTGAAGCTAGACCTCTATATATACACATGTTGGACTCATCTACCATGTAGCTAACTCTCAGTTTAGGAACATATTGGACGCATCTGCCATGTAGCTTGTACTATGTATATGGACATATTCAACTACTCTGCCATGTTGCTAGCTCTCAATATATGGACATGTTGGACTCATCTGCTATGAAGCTAGAACTCTGTATATGGAAGTGTTGCACTGTTCTGCGATGTAGCTAGCTCTCTGTGCATTTGTATGTTGGATTGATCTACCATGTAGGTAGCTCTCTTTATATGAACATATTGGACTTGTCTGCCATGTAGCTAGCACTCTTTGCATGGAATGTTGGACTCATCAGCCATGTTGCCAGCTCTCTTTATGAACATGTTGGACTCATCTGCCTTGTAGCTAGTCCTCTATATATACACATGTTGGACCCGTCTGCCCTTTAGCTAACTCTCAGTATATGGACATGTTGTGCTCATTTGCCATGTAGCTACCTCACTGTATACGGACATTTTGGATTCATCTGACATGTTCCAAGCTCTCTGTGCATGAATATGTTGGACTGATCTGCCATGTAGGTAGCTATCTGCATATTAATATATTGGACTTGTCTACTATATATCTAGCTC
>NW_006408726.1:5776580-5786726 GCF_000296735.1 Chrysochloris asiatica
CCATGTAGGTAGCTATCTGCATATTAATATATTGGACTTGTCTGCTATATATCTAGCTCAATGTATATGGACACGTTGGACTCATCTGCCATGTAGGTAGCTCTCTGTGCATGTTTATGGAAATGTTGCAGTACTCTGCAATGTAACTAGCTCTCTGTATATGGACATTTTGCACTCGTCTGCCCTGTAGCTAGCTCTTTGTGCATGTATATGTTGGATTGATTTGCCATGTAGGTAGCTTTCTTTATATGAACATATTGGATTTATCTGTCATAAAGCTATCTCTCAGTATATGGACAGGTTGGACTCATCAGCCATGTAGCCAGCTCTCTATGAATGAAAATGTTGGACTTCTCTGCATTTTAGCTAGCCATGTAAATATACACATGTTGGACTCATATGCCATGTAGATGACTCTCAGTATATGGACATTTTGGACTCATCTGCCATGTAACTAGTGCTCTGTATATGGACATGATGGACTTCTCGGCCATGTAGCTAGCTGTCAGTATTTGGACATGTTAGACTCATCTACCATGTAGCTAGAACTCTGTATGTGGAAATGTTGCACTACTCTGCCATGTAGCTAGCTCTCTGTATATGGACATTTTGAACTAGTCTACCATGTAGCTAGCTCTCGGTGCATTGATATGTTGGACTGATCTGTCATGTAGATAGCTCTCCCTGAAAGATCATGTTAGACTCATCTGCCTTGTATCTAGTCCTCTATATATACACATGTTGGACTCATCTGCATTGTAGTTAACTCTCATTATATGGACAAGTTTGACTCATAAGCCATGTAGTCAGAACTCTGTTTATGGAAATATTGCACTACTTTGCCATGTATGTAGCGTTCTGTATTTGGACATTTTGGACTAGTCTGCCATGTAGCTAGCTGTCTGTGCATGGATATATTAGACTGATCTGCCATGTAGGTAGCTCGCTGTATATGAACATGTTAGACATATCTGCCATGTAGGTAGATAGATCTCAATAAATGGACAGATTGGACTCATCAGCCATGTAGCCAGCTCTCTATGTATGAAAATGTTGGAATCATCTGCCTTGTTGTTAGCCATCTAAATATACACATGCCGGACCCATCTGCCATGTAGCTAACGCTCAGTATATGAACATGTTTGACTCATATGCCATGTAGCTAGTACTCTGTATATGGACATGCTGGACTCATATGCCATGTAGCTAGCTCTCAGTATATGGGCACGTAGGACTCATCTCTTATGAATCTAGAACTCTGTATATGGAAATGTTGCACTATTCTGCCATGTAGCTAGCTCTCCATAAATGGACATTTTGGACTCATCTGTCATGTAGCTAGCTCTCTGTGCATGGGTTTGTTGGACTGATCTGCCATGAAGGTTGCTCTCTGTATATGAACATATTCGACTTGTCTGCCATGTAGCTAGCTATCCATATATGTACATGTTGGACTCATCAGCCATGCAGATAGTGTTCTGTGTATGAACATGTTGCACACATCTGTGTTGTAGCTAGCCCTGTAAATATACACATGTTGGACTTATCTGCTATGTAGCTAACTCTCAGTATGTGGACAGGTTGGACTAATATGCCAGGTAGCTAGTATTCTGTATATGGACATATTGGACTACTCTGCCATGTAGCTAGCTCACTGTATGTGGACATTTTGGAGTTGTCTGCCATGGAGCTAGCTCTCTGTGCATGGATATATTAGACTGATCTGCCTTGTAGGTAGCTCTCTGTATATTAACATATTGGACTTGTCTGTCATGTAGCTAGCTATTAGTATATGGACATGTTGGACTCATCAGCCATGTAGCCAGCGCTCTGTGTATGAAAATGTTGGACAAAACTGCCTTGTAGCTAGCCCTGTAAATATACACATGTTGGAATACTCTGCCATATAGCTACTCTCAGTATATGGACATGTTCGACTCATCTGCCATGTAGCAAGTACACGGTATAAGGACATATTTGACTTCTCTGCCATGTAGCTAACTCTCAGTATATGGACATGTTGGACTACTCGTCCTTGTAGCTACTTCTCAGCATATGGACATGTTTTACTCATCTGCCATGGAGCTAGAACTCTGTATATGGAAATGTTGTGCTACTCTGCCATGTAGCTAGCTCTGTGTATATGGACCTTTTTGATTCGTCTGCCATGTAGCTGGCTCTCTGTGCATGCATATGTTGGACTAATCTGCCATGCAGATAGCTCTCTGTATATGAACATATTGAACTTGTCTGCCATGTAGCTAGCTCTCTGTATATGGATATGTTTGAAACATCAGCATGTAGCCAGCTATCTCTGTAAGAATATGTTGGACTCATCTGCCTTTTAGCTAGTTCTCTATATATACACAAGTTGGACTCATCTGCCATGTAGCTAGTATTCTGTATATGGCATGTTGAACTACTCTGTCATGTAGCTAGCTCTCAGTATATAGACACGTTGGACTGATCTACCATGTAGCTGTAACTCTATTGATGGAGATGTTGCACTAGTGTGCCATGTAGCTAGCTCTCTGTTCATTGATATGTTTGACTGATGTGCCATGTAGGTAGCTCTCTGTATAGGAACATATTGGACTTGTCTGCCATGTATCTAGCTCTCTGCATATGGATATGTTGGACTCATCAGACATGTAGTTAGCTCTCTTTATAAACATTTTGGACTCATCTGCCTTTTTGTTAGTCCTCTATATAAACACATGTTGGACTCTTCTGCCATGTAGCTAACTCTCACTATATGGACATGTTGGACTCACATGCCATGTAGCTAGTTTTCTGTATATGGAAATGTTTGACTCCTCTGCCATGTAGCTAGCTTGCAGTATATGGACATGTTGGACTCAACTGCCATGTAGTTAGAACTCAGTATATGGAAATGTTGCACTACTCTGCTGTGTATCTAGCTCTCTGTATATGGACATTCTGGAATCCTCTGCCATGTAGTTAGCACTCTGTGCATGGATATGTTGGACTTATCTGCCATGTAGGTAGCTCTCTGAATATGAACATATTGCACTTGTCTGACATGTTGCTATCTCTCTGTATATGGACTCATCAATCATGTAGTCAGATATCAGTGAATGAACATGTTGGACTCATCTGCCTTGAAGCTACCTTCTAAATATACACATGTTGGACTCATCTGCCATGTAGCTAACTCTCAGTGTATGGACACGTTGGACTCATCTACAATGTAGCTCTATCTCTGTATATGGAAATGTTGCACTAGTGTGCCTTTTAGCTAGCTCTCTGTATGTAGACATTTTGTACTTGTTTGCCACGTACTTAGCTCTCTGTGTATGGATATGTTGGGCTTATCTGCCATGTAGGTTGATCTCTGTATATGAACATATTTGAGTTGTTTGCCATGTAGCTGACTCTCAGTATATGGACATGTTGAACTCATCAAACATGTAGTCAGATCTCTGAGTATGAACATGTTGGATTCATCTGCCTTGTAGCTAGCCCTCTAAATATACATATGTTGGACTCATCTGCCATGTAAATAACTCTCAGTATATGGACATGTTCGGCTCATCTGCCATGTAGCTAGTACTCTGTATATGGACATGTTGGACTACTCTGCCATGTAGCTAGCTCTCAGTATATGGACATGTTTGACTCATCGGCCATGTAGTTACAACTCTGTATATGGAAATGATGCACTACTCTGCCATGTAGCTAGCTCTCTGTATAAGGACATTTTGAACTTGTCTGCCATGTAGCTAGCTCTCTGTTCATGATATGTTGGACTGATCTGCCATGTAGGTAGCTCTCTGTATATGAACATTTTGGAATTGTCTGCCATTCAGCTAGTTCTCTGTATATGGACATGTTGCACTCATCAGCCAAGTTGCCACCTCTCTCTGTATGAACATGTTGGACGTATCTGCTTTGTATCTCGTCCTCTATATATACACATGTTGGACTCATCTGCCATGTAGCAAACTATCACTATATGGACATATTGATCTCATCTGCCTTGTAGTTAGTCCTCTCTATATATACATGTTGGTCTCATCTGCCATGTAGCTAACTCTCAGTATATGGACATGTTGGAATAATCTGCAATGTAGCTAGTACTCTGGATATGGAAATGGTGCACTACTCTGCCATGTAGCTAGATCTCTGTGCATGCATATGTTGGACTGATCTGCCATGTATGTAGTTCTCTGTATATGAACATATTGGACTTGTCTGCCATGTAGCCAGCTCTCTGTATATGGAAATGTTGGACTTATCAGACATGTAACTATCTGTTTCTGTATGAACATGTTGGACTCATCTGCCTTGTAGCTACTCCTCTATATATACACATGTTGGACTCATCTGCCATGTAGCAAGTAATTCTCTGTATATTAACATATTGGACTTGTCTGCCATGTAGCCAGCTGTCTTTATATGGACATGTTGGACTTATCAGCCATGTAGCTAGCTGTTTCTGTATGAACATGTTAGACTCATCTGCCTTTTAGCTATCCTCTATATATACCCATGTTGGACTCATCAACCATAGAGCAAACTCTCAGTATATGCACATGTTGGATGCATCTGCCATGTAGCTAATACTCTGTATGTAGAAATGTTTTACTACTCTGCCTTGTAGCTAGCTATCTGTATATGGACATTTTGGACTCGTCTGACAAGAAGCTAGCTGTCTTTGCATGGATACGTTGGACTGATCTGCCATGTGGGTAGATCTTTCTATATAATCTTATTGGTCTACTCTGACTTATAGTTAGCTCTCTGTAAATTAACATGTTGAATTCATCAGCCAGTTATCCATCTCTCTGTGTATGAACATGTTGGACTCATCTGCCTTGTATCTAGCCCTCTAAATATGCACATGTTGGACTCTTCTGTCATGTAGCTAAGTCTCAGTATATGGACATTTTGGACTAGTCTGTCATGTAGCTCACTCTCTGTGCATGGATATGTTGGCTTGATCTGCCATGTAGGAACCTCTCTGTATAAGAACATATTGGACTTATCTGCTATGTAGTTAGCTCTCTGTACATAGACATGTTGGAATCATCAGTCATATAGCCAGCTCTCTCTGTATGAACATGTTGGACTCATCTGCCTTGTAGCTAGTCCTCTATATATACACATGTTGTACTCATCTGCCATATAGCTAACTCTCACTATATGGGCATATTGGACTACTCTGCCATGTAGCTAGCACTCTGTATATGGACATTTTGGACTCTGTGCATGGATATGTATGGCTTATCTGGCATGTAGGTACATCTCTCTGTATGAGCATGTTGGACTCATCTGCCTTGTAGCTAGTCCTCTATGTATATACATGTTGGACTCATCAGCCATGTAGCCACCTCTCTCTGTATGAACATCTTGGACTCATCTGCCCTGTAGCTAGCCCTCTATATATACACATGTTTCACTCATCTGCCATGTAACTAATTCTCAGTATATGGACATGTTGGACTCATCTGCCATGGAGCTCGTATTCCGTATATGGACATGTTAGGCTACTCTGCCATGTAGCTAGCTCTCAGCATATGAACATGTTGTTCTCATCTGCCATGTAGCTAGAACTCTGTATATGGTAATGTAGCACTACTCTGTAATGTAGCTACTATCTGAATATGGACATTTTGAACTCATCTGCATTGTAGCTAACTCTCTGTACATAGATATGTTGGACTGATCTGACATGTAGTTAGCTCTCTTTATATGAACATATTGGAATTGTTTGCCATGTATCAAGCTCTCTGTATTTGGATATGTTAGAATGATCTGTCATGTAGGTAGCTCCCTCTATATGAACATGTTGGACTTGTCTGACATGTAGCTAGCTCGCAGTATATGGACACATTGAATTCATCTGCCATGGAGCTAGAACTCTGTATATGGAAATGTGGCAATACTGTGCCATGTAGCTTGCTCTCTATATATGGAAATTTTGGAATCATCTGCCATGTAGTTAGGTCTCTGTGCATGGATACATTGAACTGATCTGTCATGTGTGTTACCTCTCTTTATATGAACATATTGGACTTGTCTGCCATGTAGCTAGTCTAAGTACATGGATATGTTGGAGTCGTCGGTCATGTAGCCATCTCTTTGTGTATTAACATGTTGTACTCATCTGATTGTAGCTTGGTCTCTATATATACACATGTTGGACTTACCTGTCATGCAGCTAACTCTAAATATATGGACATGTAGGACTCATCTATCATGTAGCTAGAACTCTGCATAGGGACATGTTGGACTACTCTGCCATGTATCTAGCTCTCAGTATAAGGACACGTTGGCCTCATCTGCCATGGAGCTAGTACTCTGTATTTGATAATGTTGTCCTACTCTGCCATGTAGCTAGCTCTCTGTATATGGACATTTTGTACACGTCTGTCATGTAGCTAGCTATCTGTGCATGGATATGTAGGACTCATCTGCCATGTAGGTCGCTTTCTGTATATGAACATATTGGATCTGTCTGCCATGTAGCTAGCTCTCAGTATAAGGACACGTTGGACTCATTTGCCATATAACTAGAACTCTGTATATGTGTATATATAGAAGGCTAGTTACAATGCAGATGAGTCCAACATATTCATACAAAGAGAGCTGCCTACATGGCTGATGACTCCAACATGTCCATATACAGAGAGCTAACTAAAAAGCCGAGTAGTGCAACAGTTCCATATACAGAGTTCTATCTACATGTCAGATGAGTCTTACTTGTCCCTATAATGAGAGCTAACTATATGGCAGAGTAGTTCAACATGTCCATATACAGAGTAGTAGCTACATGGTTGATGAGTCAAAAATGTGCATATAGAGAGAGCTAGCTCCATGGCAGACAAGTCCAATATGTTCTTATACAGAGAGCTACCTACATGGCAGATTTTGCATCATATTAATGCACAGAGAGCTAGCTACATGGCAGGCGAGTCCAAAACGTCCATATACAGAGAGCTACCTACATGGCAGAGTAGTGCAACATTTACATACACAGAGATCTAGCTACATGTCAGATGAGATCAAAGTGTCCATATACTGAGAGCTAGCGACATGGCAGAGTTGTCCAATAATCCATATACAGAGTATTGTGTACATGGCAGATGAGTCCAACATGTACATATACTGAGAGTTAGCTACATAGCAGATGAGTACAGTATGTGTATATGTAGAGGACTAGCTAAAAGGAAGATGAGTCCAACATGTTGATACAGAGTCACCTGGCTACATGGCTGATGAGTCCAACATATCCATACACTGAGAGCTGGCTACATGGCAGACAAGTAAAATATGTTCATATACAGAGAGCTAACTACATGGGAGATAACTCCAACATACCCATGCACATATACTGAGAGTTAGCTACTTGGCAGATGAGTCCAACATATGTATATTTAGAAGTCAAGCTAAAAGGCAGATGAGTTAAACATGTTCATACACAGAGAGTTGGCTACATGGTTGATGAGCCCAACATGTCCATATTCTGAGAGCTAGCTATATGGCAGTGTAGTGCAACATTTCCATATACAGAATACCAGCTACATGGCAGATGAGTACAATGTGTCCATATCCTGAGAGCTAGCTACATGTCATAGTAATCCAAAATTTCCATATACAGAGTACTATCTACATGGATGATGAGTCCAACATGTGTATATATAGAAAGCCAGCTACAAGGCAGATGAGTGCAACATGTCCATATACTGAGAGTTCGCTAGAAGGCAGATTAGTCCAATATGAGTATATGTAGAGGACTAGTAACAAGGCAGATTAGTCCAACATGTTCATACAGAGAGAGCTGGCTGCATGGCTGATGAGTCCTACATGTCCATATACTGAGAGCTAACTACATGGCAGACAAGTCCTATATGTTCATATACAGAGAGCTAACTACATGGCAGATCACTCCAACATATCCATTCACAGAGTGATAGCTACATGGCAGACAAGTCCATAATGTCCATATACAGAGCGCTAGCTACATGGCAGAGTAGTGCAACATTTCCATATACAGAGTTCTAGTTACATTTCAGATGAGTCCAATGTGTCCATATATAATGAGAGCTAGGTACATGGCAGAGTAGTCCAACCTATTCATATATACAGTACTAGCTACATTAGCAGATGATTCCAACATGTCCATATACTGAGAGTTAGCTACATGACACATGAGTACAACATGTGTGTATTTAGAGGGCTACCTACAAAGCAGTGAGTCCAACATGTGAATATTCAGAGGGATAGCTACAAGGCAGATGAGTCCAACATGTTCATACACAGAGAGCTGGATACATGGCTGAGGAGTCCAACATGTCCATATACTGTGAGCTAGATACATGGCAGACAAGGCCAATATGTTCATATACAGAGAGCTACCTACATGGCAGATCAATCCAACATATCCATGCACAAAGAGCTAGCTGCATAGCAGATGAGTCCAAAATTTCCAAATACAGAAAGCTAGATACATGAAAGAGCAGTGAAACATTTCCATATACAGGGTTCTTACTATATGGCAGATGAGACCATCATATCCATATACTGAGAGCTAGCTACATGAAAGAGCAGTGAAACATTTCCATATACAGGGTTCTTACTATATGGCAGATGAGACCATCATATCCATATACTGAGAGCTAGCTACATGAAAGAGCAGTGAAACATTTCCATATACAGGGTTCTTACTATATGGCAGATGAGACCATCATATCCATATATTGAGAGCTAGCTACATGGCAAGTAGTCCAACATGTCCATATACATAGTAGTAGCTATAAGGCAGATGAGAACAACATATCCATATACTGAGAGTAAGTTACAGGGGAGATGGGTCCAACATGTGTATATTTAGAGCGTTAGCTACAAGGTATATGTGTCCAACATGTTAATACACAAGTGCTGGGTACTTGGCTGATGAGTCCAACATGTCCATATAATGAGAGCTAGTTACATGGCAAACAAGTCCAATATGTTCATTTGAAGAGAGCTACCTATATAGCAGATCATTCCAACATATACATGCACAGAGCTAGCTACATGGCATAGTCCAGCATGTCCATATACAAAATACTAGCTAAATCTCAGATTAGTCCAACTTGCCCATATACTGAGAGTTAACAACATTGCAGATGAGTCCAACATGTGTATAATTAGAGGGCTAGCTACAAGGCATATGAGTCCAACATGTTCATACACAAATGTTGGATACATGGCTGATGAGTCCAACATGTCCATATAATGAGAGCTAGTTACATGGCAAACAAGTCCAATATGTTCATATAAAGAAAGCTAACTACATGTCAGATCAGTCCAAAATATACATTTATAGAGAACTAGCTACATGGCAGACAAGTCCAATATGTTCATACACAGAGAGCTATGTACATGACAGATCAGTCCAACATATCCATGCAGAGAGAGCTTACTACATGGCAGACGAGTCCAAAATGTCCATATACAGAGAGTTACATGGCACAAGAGTCTGACATGCCCATATAATGAGAGGTAGCTACATGGCAGATGAGTCCAACTGTGTACATATAGAGGAGTAGCTACAAGGTAGATGAGTCCACAGTGTCCATATAGAGAGTACTAGCTACATTCCAGATTAGTCCAACATGTCCATGTACTGAGAGATATCTACATGGTAGATAAGTCCACCTTGTGTATATAGTGAGTACTATCTACAAGGCAGATGAATCCAACATGTTATTACAGAGATAGCTGGCTACATGGCTGATGAGTCCAACATGTCTATATACAGAGAGCTACCTACATGGCAGACGAGTCCAATATGTTCATATACAGAGAGCTACGTACATGGCAGATCAGTCCAACATATCCATGCACAGACAGCTAGCTACATGGCAGGCGAGTCCAAAATGTCCATATATAGAGAGCTAGCTACATGGCAGAGTAGTGCAACTTTTCCATATACAGAGTTATAACTACATGGAAGATGAGTCCAACATAACCATATACGGAAAGTTAGGTACATGGCATATAAGTCCAACATGTGGATATATAGAGGACTACCTACAGGGCAGATGAGTCCAACTTGTTCATAAAGAGAGAGCTGACTTCATGGCAGATGCATCCAACATGTTCATATACAGAGAGCTAGCTACATGGCAGACAAGT
>NW_006408726.1:5786826-5788824 GCF_000296735.1 Chrysochloris asiatica
CATATACAGAGAGCTAGCTACATGGCAGACGAGTCCAACATGTCGATATACTGAGAGCTAGCTACAGGGCAGAGTAGTTAATCATTTCCATAAACAGAATTCTAGCTACATGCCAGATGAGTCCAACATGTCCATATACTGACAGCTAGTACATAGCAGAGTAGTGCAACATTTCCATATAAAGAGTTCTAGCTACATGGCAGAGGAGTCCAACATGTCCATACTGAGAGTTAGTTACATGTCATATGAGTTCAACATGTGTATATTTAGAGGGCTAGCTACAAAGCAGATGAGTCCAACATTTTCATACACAGACAGCTGGCTACATGGCTGATGAGCCCAACATGTCCATAC
Source organism: Chrysochloris asiatica (assembly GCF_000296735.1). Classification (NCBI taxonomy): domain Eukaryota; kingdom Metazoa; phylum Chordata; class Mammalia; order Afrosoricida; family Chrysochloridae; genus Chrysochloris; species Chrysochloris asiatica. Next base: position 5,787,181 of record NW_006408726.1, read on the forward strand.
ACAGAGAGCTAGCTACATGGCAGACAAGTCCAATATATTCATATGCAGAGAGCTAACTACATGGCCAATCTGTCTAACATATTCATGCACAGAGAGCTAGCTTCATGGCAGATGAGCCCAAAATGTCCATATACAGAGAGCTAGCTACATCACAGAGTAGTACAACATTTCCATACACAGAGTTCTAGCTGCATGGCAGATGAGTCCAATGTTTCCTTATATTGAGGGCTAGGTACATTTCAGAGTAGTCCAATATGTCCATATTCAGAAAACTAGCTACATTGCAGATGAGTCCAACATGTGTATATTTAGAGGGAAAGCTACAAGCCAGATAAGTCCAACATGTTCATACACAGAGAGTTGTCTACATGACTGATAAGCCCAACATGTCCATATACATAGAGCTAGCTAGCTACATGGCACACAAGTCCAATATATTCATACACAAATAGCTACCTACATAACAAATCAGTCCAACATATTCATGCACTGAGAGCTAGCTACATGGCAGATGAATCCAACATGTCCATATACTGAGAGTTAGTTACTTGGCCGATGACTCCAAAGTATCCATATACAGAGAGCTAGCTACATTATAGAGAAGTCCAACATATCCATGCACAGAGAGCTAGCTTCTTGGTAGACGAGTCCAAAATGTCCATATACAGATAGCTAGCTACATTGCAGATGAGTCCAATGTGTCCATATACAGAGAGTTAGCTACATGACAGGGTAATCCAACATGTTCATATACAGAGTTCTATCTACATGGGTGATGAGTCCATTTTGTGTGTATATATAGGGTTAGGTATAAGGCAGAAAAGTCTAACATGTTTATACAGAGGGAGCTGGCTACAGATTACTAGCTACATGGCTGATGAGACCAAAATGTCCATATACAGAGAGCTAGCTACATGGCACACAAGTCCAACATGTTCATATACTGAGAGCTACCAAAATGCAGATCATTCCAACATATTCATGCACAGAGAGCTAGCTACATGGCAGATGAGTCCAAAATGTCTATATACAGAGAGCTAGCTATGTGGCAGAGTAGTGTAACATTTCCATATACAGAGTTCTAGCTACATAGCAGATGACTCCAACGTATCCATATACTGAGAGCTAGCTACATAGCAGAGTAGCCCAACATGTCCATGTAGAGTGTACTAGCTACAAGGCCGATAAGTCCAACATGTCCAAATACGGAGAGCTAGCTACATGGCAGTGTAGTGCAACATTTCCATATTCAGATATCTAGCTACATGGCAGATGAGTCCAACGTGTCCACATCCTGAGCGCTAGCTACATGGCAGAGTAATCCAACATGTCCATATACAGAGTATTATTTACATGGCTGTTGAGTCCAACATGTCCATATACAGAGAGCTAGCTACATGGCAGACAAGTACAATATGTTCATATACAAAGAGCTAACAACATGGGAGATATTTCCATATGTCCATGCATGCAGAGCTAGCTTCATGGCTGACAAGTCCAAATGTCCATATACAGAGACCTAGCTACATGGCAGAGTAGTGCAACATTTCCATATACAGAGGTCTAGCTACATGGCAGATGAGTCCAACATGTCCATATACTGATAGTTAGCTACTTGGCAGATGAGTCCAACATATGTATACT
>NW_006408727.1:0-9331 GCF_000296735.1 Chrysochloris asiatica
GGCAGAATATGGAAATTGACGTCATTATTTTTTAATGCCTTAAATTTAACAAAAGCAGAACCACCACCACAGGTAGGTTAAAAAACAAAAACAAAGTAAATTCAGTGGAAAACAAAAAGCAGCTTCATATATAAAACTTTCAAATGTGGGGAGCATGAATGTAGATGGGGACAAAGAGAGAGCACAAATAGAGTGAAATGTATATGAAAGGGTAAATGGGTCTTCTTAGTAGATCCTTGCCAATTTTCTGTAAGTTTGACATTATTTCCAAATAAGAAATTTTAAAAAGCACCAAGCTTCCCAGTCTGTGGTACCTCTTATGGAAAACAGCAGAGCCGTATTAGGAAGAAAAACAAAAAAATAAATCAAACTCATTGCTGTCACATCGATTCCAACTTATCTGTTACAAAACAGAGCTGAGATCCGCAGGTTTATCCAAGCTGTACTCTGGTAGCGTAGTGGTTACAAACGGGGCTACTAACCTCAAGGTTAGCAGTTCGAAACTACCAGCGGTTCTGCAGGAGAAAGATGAGGCGTTCTGCTCCTGTAAAGATTTACAGCCTCGGAAACCCTGTGCAAGGTGTCACCATGAGTCGGAACTGACTCCACGGTACTTAGGTACTTAACAACAGCAACTCTTTTTACAGACGTAGATCACCAGATCTTTCTTCTGCGGCACTGCTGGATGGGTCCGGCAATGGTTGAGTGCAAACCATTTACACTACCCAGGGACCTTCAGTATCAATGAAAAAAGTCACTGCTATTAAGTCAGTTCTGAGACTGTTAACTCTTTATGAGAGCTGATAGCCTCATCGTTCTCCATCAGTGCAACTGGTGGGTTTGAACCTTGCAGTTAAGCCCAATGCTTAACCCACAGCACCACCACTCCTTTAGTAGCAAGTAATGGCTGTGGGAAATCCTGGTGCCCATTGGTGCGGGACCAGCAAAAGAGTATAGTATTGAAGTCCTGACTTAACACTAGAGGCGAGTGATCTTCAGCATGTTTGCCTGTTATTATTACCTCAGGAGACCTAACTAGACCAGCCACAACTCAGCACTAGACAAAAGTGCCAGATGGAATCCAGGCCAGTCAGTACAAGAGCAAAAGCCTTTCTCCTCCAGCATCAGGGAAGCATGTGAACATCCCTCTGCCCCTAGATGATAGTCTAAGATGCCAAAAAGGAAAAAAGATCTCTGGAGAGGCCAGCAATAGCCCCTCAATGGCAGTCTGAACTTGAAATTGACTAAGTATTTGCACAAAAGTGACTGCAATAAACCAGAAAATTCTAAGTTAACTTGAAATGGACAATTTAAGATCACCCTCACTTCAAATTCAGCTGACATTAGCTGAATGAAGCTGTAAACATCTAGGGAAATTATTCTTTTTGCACATTTGTAAATTTTGATTGCTACCACTAGAAACTGCTCTCACTATGATTTCAATCACAAAAATGAGTGGATGTGTGTGTGTGTGTGTGTGTGTGTGTGTATATACGCAAATGCAAACACACCCAAGGGGAAAAGGTATGGAGTAAGATACACCAAAACGTTAACAGGAATGGGATATGTGGTAATTTTTCACTGTCGTCTTTATATTGAGAGAGAAGTTTGAGTTACTTTAAGAATCAGAGAAAATTAAATCAGTCGAGTTATTTTCCTGTAGGGGAGAAAGAAGGAAATCTGAGCAGAGTGCAAGGCTGTGTGAAAGGCTTTGTTCTCGCCAGCCTTTACTAGTTAGAAATAGAATCCTGTGCTCTCCCGACAAGTCAGATGTGGGTATTTGTTTGGTATGTTGAATGAAGTACAAACCCAAAGTCAGCAATTTTCTTTTCAGTGATTCCCTGAGTTTGCTATTCTGGCTGTGCACATAGCATATATCTGACAAATGTTTTTGCCCAGCATTCTTTACAGAATCTAACTTAATCAGGCATATACAAGGGGGTTCTCAAAAGTTTGTGGAGAAATGGAATGAAAAGATCATGCAGTTTTTCCATGAACTTTCTGAAGACCTCTTGTTTGCCTCCACCCACCCAAATGAGTACAACTGATAAATGAGTAAAGCTTCATCTTACTTTTGTTCTTTCTTATAATTTTCCTCTCTACCTGATCTTTCACCCTTCTGCATCTTTTCTTATTTTCCTCCCAAAAGACAGATCTTCACTAGGTAATATTTCCTTTTTTAATGTATAAGCTGGTGATGAGTAACCAGGACTGAAACCAAGGGAATCATGGTCTTAAAGATCATAATAATGATGCAGAGATCCTGTGCCCAAATTGGGAGACACTAACTCCCAACTCCATCCTACACATATGGATATGTACAAAACCATATTACTTATTTGCAAATGCCCACATTTTACAAGAGCCATTACTCCATTTTCAAACTTAATTAAATTGAGAGCAAATAATTCTTTTTGGAAAAAGATAACTTGCATTCCTCTTACTCGTCTTGAACCTGTTTGAGTTGACTGTGGGTTGAGCCCAACTCAGATTCTAATTGTAGGTCTTGATCCCGAAAAAGAGTATTTCTTTCCTTATCAAACGTGTCCTGAAATTAAAATTAAAAAAATTAGCCTAAGTACTTAAAAACAACATGGATGCATTGCAAAAATATGCTGAACAAAAGAAGTCAGACACAAAAGAACACATAGGTCCTGGGTTCCATTTACATGATGTTCTAGTTCTGGTAAATTTATCTACAGGATGAAAGTTAGAAGAGTGATAACCCTGGGAGTGGAATATGGTGACCAGGAAGTGGTACCGAGGAAAGATCTGGAGTGATGAAACTGTCTTCTGTCTTGATACAGGTGTGCGTTTCATGGCTATAAGCATTTATCAAAGCTCATCAATGTGTGGATTTCCCAGCATGCAAATTGTATCTCAATTTTACATACAAAGACTGAGTGACACATTATATACCTTTCCCCAGAATAATACCGATGGCAGGATGGGGGAGAATATGAGAAGCATATGAAAATCTTCAGGAAATAAATACTGCTTAACTATGACTGACATCCACTGCCTTTTGATAATCCCTACCTCTACCAAAGCTCTTGTTGTTGTTTTTAAGTTGCCATTGAGTCTAGTCTACTCTTGGCAACCTTATGTACAAAAGAATGAAACATTGCCCAGTCCTGTGCCATTTTCATGACATTTGATATGTTTGAGTCATTGGTGTATTAATTATGTCACTCAATTTCATGGTTTTTCTCATTTTCACTGGTCCTCTAATTTCCCAAACATGATTTCTTTTTCTGGCCATTGTTGTCTTTCCCAATGAAGTGGTCAAAGCAAGCAAGATCAAGTTTCACCACTGTTCCTTCTAAGGAGCATCCTGGCTGTATTTCTTCTAAGACTGATTTGTTCATTGTCGGTGGTATATTCAATGTTCTTTTATTGTTGTTGTTGTTAAGTGCCACTGAATTGGCTCCAATTTACAGGACCCTAGAAGTGCAGCCAGAGTGCTCCTTTATACGCCAAGATGGCCAAACTTCATCTCTCATACTTTGCATATATTGTCAGGAGGAAGCAGCCGCTGGAGAAGGATATCTTGTTTGGTAAGGTGGAGGGTCAGAGAAAAAGAGGAAGACCCCCAATGAGATGGATTAACCAAGTGGCAGCATCGATGGACTCAAGCGTGGCAATGATAGTGAGGTTGGTTCAGGATCGGGCAGTGTTTCATTCTGCTGTCACTCATGGGTCGGTACCGACTCAATGGCGCCTAACAACAACAACATAGGGTTTCCAGGAAGCAGCTGGTGATTTGAACTGCCAACCTTGTGGTTTCCAATCCCATGCTGATCCTACAATGCCACACCAGGAATCCCAATATTCTTTACCAACTCCATAATTCAAATACATCAATTCTTCTGTCTTCCTTTTTTTTTTTTTCATTGTCCAGAACTCCTATGCATATGAGGTCACTGAAGAGACTACGGCTTAGATCAGCTACACATTCGTCACCAAAATGACCTCTTTGCATTTTAGAACGTTAAAGGATCTATTGCAGCAGATTTTCCCAATGCAATATGTTGTTTGGTTTATTGGCTGCTGTTTCCATCTGCACTGATTGTTGATCCAAGTAGAAAGAAATCCTTGACAACTTCAGTTTTTCTCCATTTATCATGATATTGTTTATCAGCCCAGTAGTGAAGATTTTCATTTTCATTATGTTCAGGTGAAATCTGTACTGAGGGCTGTGGTCTTTAGCCTTCTTCAGTAAGCTGCTTCAAGACATCTTCAATTAGGCAGGCAGGGCTGTATCATCTACATGTCAGAAGTTATTAATGAGTTCTCGTCCAATCCTGATGCCGCATTCTTATTCACGTAGTCCTGTTTCGCTGTTTATTTGTTCAGCATACAGACTGAATAAGTAAAAGTGAGAGGATGCAACTCTGCCACATGCCCTTTCTAAACCCTTCATTGTCTGGGTGAGTGATTTGCCTCACAAACGTTACTGTTTTGTCTCTAGTGTGGGTCAAGCAGTGTCCAAGATGTAGAATGCCACCATGTCTATTTTACAGCTAAAGAAGCAGAGGTTCATTGATTGGACTGAAGTCGCACTCCTAAGTAAATAGGAAAAGCTGAGATTTGAATGCAGGTCTGTCCAAGATGGACTGACACAGTGGCAGCAACAATGGGGTCAAACATGATTGTGAGGCTAGTGCAGGACTGGGCAGTGGTTCATCCTGTTGTACATGGTTCTCTATGAGTTATGAGTAGGAACCAACTTAGTGGTTGTTGTTGTTGACAGGTGCCACCGAGTTGGAACCGACTCATAGTGACTTCATGCACAGCAGAACGAAACAATGTCTGATCCTGGGCCAACCTCACTACCGCTCCCACACTTAAGTCCATCAATGATGCCACCTGGCCGATCCATCTCATTGGGGGTCTTCCTTTTTTTCTCCGACTCTCCACCTTACCAAACATGATATCCTTCTCCAGCGACTGTTCCCTCCTGACAATATGTCCAAAATATGAGAGACAAAGTTTAGCCTCACTAACTTGGTGGTACCTAACAACAATTGCCTTAGGAGCAAACTCAACCCACTATGCTACTTACACAGAAACTTGCCTTTTACCATTGTATTCCAATTACCTGCTTAAAAATTGAGTCCCTCCCTGCTTAAAAAAAATGTATCTCACATATGTTTGAGTTCCTAGCTCAAGATCAGGACACTGAAAACCAAGGGTTGTCCTTGAGCATCTTACCTGGAGAGAGGGAATCGTTCCATCAACAGGCTTGCCCAGGGAAGCAGCATTAAAGGAAGCCTCCAACCAAGGCAAAAGGCGAGATTTGATTACTTCCACACCAGCATACTGTCCTCCTAAGAAAAATACATAAATCAGGTCAGCCAGAGAAATTCAACCACACCTACTGAACCACTGAGTACAGAGGCTAAAAAAAGAGGAAGAAAAGAAACTGCTAGGTGGGAAAGGACGGACTATTCTCACCTTCTTGGGCTGCTGTAGAGAGGATTCCAAAGAGTTGTCCCTGCAGTTTGGCAATTTGCTCAATGAGTTCGAGGCAAATATTTAGATTTTGGTCACATGAGTTTGCCTGAAAAGTCAACACAGTAGACATTAGGGCAATTCCTTCATATGGTGACCCAGACAAACAAACAAGGTCCTGCCAAGGAGTGACAGGCTCTAGTATGCCACCAGTGGCAGAGACTGCTATGTGTTCATCAAACCCTAGGTCCATTTGCTCCTGGGCACAGCACAAGACTACTTTCCCCCACTTCCTTAGAAGTTCACATAACCATGTAACTTAGTTCCGAGGAGAAGTGGTGTGTGCCACTCCCAGGCTTGGGCCAGAAGAGAGCCTCTTGCATTTAACACTTGCATTGATGATTGTGAAATAAAACAAGTCACATAGGTCTTTAAGTTGTTTATTATAGCAATAACAACTGACTCCTTACTCAGTGGAATTCTGCAAAAATAAAATATGGCATGAATATTTGGAAACACAGAGCTTTATGAGCCATCTCCACCCATTCCTCACTGAACCAATTGTTGCTGTTGTTACGTGCCGTCAAATCAATTCCAACCTATAGTGACCCTGTATAAGGTTTCCAGGGAGCAGCTGATGAGCTTGAACCACCGACCTTGCAGTTCAAATGACTTTGCAGTCTGATGCATTAGCCCACAGCGCCACACCAGGACTCCCATTGAACCAGTAGCACCTTGTTTTACACCTATGTGCAAAAACAGTTGCTGTTATATGTGACAGAGTAGAACTTTGCTTTATAGAGATTTCAAAGGATGGGTTTTCAGAAGTAGATTATTAGTCAGGTTTTTTGTTCAGAGGTACCACTGGGTAGATTTGAATCTCCAGTTCTTTCGTTAGCAGCTAAGTGCACTAATCATTTGTACTGTCCAGAGGCACTTATATTGCCCTCTGGATAAATCATGCCATGTACTAAGTGGACCGAAAACTAGTTTGGGTGGCACACAAACTTGAGTGAGTTAAACTAATTTTAAATATTTTATTGTAAACAGTTTATTTTAGTGAAAGAGTAAGTTATCTTTGCCTGCCAATTGCCACTGTTCTGTGTGATCCTGTACAAGTTCTCTAAGCCCACTTCCTTTCCTGGTGTGGCACTTTAGGATAAGCACTGGACCACAAGGTCTGTTTCAACTGCAAAACTGGTGGTTCAAACCCACCAGCTGCTCTTCGGACACCCTATACAGGGTCACTATGAGTCAGAACCTACTCAACCACATTTAACAGCAACAGTAACAAAATGGGGATAATATTGCCTTGTAGAGCAATAGAAGTCAAAATCATGCATATGCTGCACCTGAGAGACACAAAGAATTCAACAGTTAATAGTTATGCAGTGGTATACAGTATTTATTAATATCATTAATATCATGTGCAAGTAAAATTTTATAGACGATAATTCAAAAACTGTTGTAACCTGAACTGCCAGAAATTCTAGCTGGACTCAGAGGAGGACATGAAACCAGGATTATGATTGCTGATGTCAGATGGATCTTGGATGAAAGCAGAGAATACCAAAAAGATATTTATCTGCACTTTATTGACTACACAAAGGTTTTTGACAGTGTGGATCATGACAGGCTACGGACACCATTGTGAAGAATGAGTATTCCATAACACTTAATTGTGCTCACCAGGAACCTGTACATACACCAAGAGGCAGTCATTCCCACAGAACAAGGGGATAACAAATGGCTTAAAATCAGGAAAGGTATTTGCCAGGATTGTATCCATTCACCATACTTACTCAATCTTTATGCTGAGCAAATAATCTGAGTAGCTGGATTATATATATATAAGGAAGACTGTGGCATCAGGACTGGAGGAAGACTTTTTACAACCTGAGTTATGCAGGTGATATAACCTTGCTTTCTGGAAGCAAAGAGAACTTAAGATACTTACCGATAAAGATCAAAGACCACAACCTTCATTCAGTATGGATTGCACCTCAATGTAAAGAAAACAAAAATCCTCACAACTTGACTAATAAATAGCATCATGATAAATGGAGAAAAGATAGAAGTCTCAAAGACTTCGTTTTGTAATCAACTCTCATGGAAGCAGCAGTCAAGAAATCAAATGACATGTTGCAAAGGCAAAAGCTGCACAAGACCTCTTTAAAATGTTCAAGAGCAAAAATATCAGTTTGAGGACTGATGGAATTTTCAGTAACCTCATATGCATGTGAAAGTTAGACAATGAATAAGGAAGACTGTAGAAGAATAGATGTGTTTAGATTATGGTGTTGGAGAAGAATATGAAAAGTACAATGGGCTGCCAGAAGCGAGACAAATCTGTGTTGGAGGAAATATACCAGATGCTCCTTGGAAACCAGGTTGGTAATGCTTTCTTTCTCATACTTTCAACATACTATCAGGAGGGACCAGTCTCTGGAAAAGGACATCATGACTGGTGATGATGTGGAGGATCAGTAGAAAAGACACCCCCCCACCCCCCACCCCCACCAATGAGGCAGATTGACACAGTTGTTAAAGTAATGGACAGAAGAAGGAAAAAGAGGGGGGAAAGAATAATCTGACACAATTTGATGAACTTGACACACACCTATGGTAGCAATAGCTCAAAAGAGTGAACAAATCTTCATAGCGAGGATCATTCCCACCTCCACAGCACATGGAGAGGACAGGGATGAGCAACTTGGACATTGGCTACCCAGAATGGGGAGGGAGGGCTACAGAGGCAAGAAGTGACTGGTTTACAGGCTTTCAAGAGGGAACCTAGATCCAGAAGGCTTGGAGCAAGGTAGAATCTCCACTGAGTAGTATCCATTCTGCCTAGTCAGGGCTGATAAAAGGAGATGCAGATAGGTCCCTTGCAATACAATAGCAAATAATTGTTATCAGGACTGATTGTAAGGGCTGGAAATGTAAAGGTGGGTGTTTGGGGGCAAAGGGAGGGGAGTGATTTACCTTACAATCTAGGAATGGAGGCCCCTGGGACCATCAAAGGAGAAGAGCAGAGAACAGAACCCTACCCAGAGAAGAAGTGATTCCAGGGATGATGACATGGGGAGATGGAGCAGCTGGAGGCTTTGGACCTGGAGAGAGAGATGAGCGGTGTGTGGACAACAGGGGGGCAGGCTTGTGGGGTATACCCTTTGGTTGATGGATGACGCATGGAAGGGATTGTAACCATGGCAAAGAAACGATATATGATGGGATCAATGTGAAGCTGATGTCCTCTCATGTAAACTATCACATAATTCACAATAAAGCCTAGTTTAAGTGTGGCATGACCACACTCCATAGACACCCGCTGACCTGGAGATGAGAGAGAGAAGAGAAAGGGATTGTTGGTCCAAAGTGTGGTGAGACCTGGGGTCTCCTGAGCCCATGAACAAGGACATTGCCAGGGAGGACTAGAGCTGAGAGTAAAGTGCCCAGCTGATTTGAAGTGAGGGGAGATGCACAAGAATGTCCAAACTTATAGACAGCAAGATAGTACCCATTTGACCTAGCCTCGATGCCTGACGATCAGAACTCGACTAGAGTAAGATTTAAAAAAAACAATTTTTGATAAAGGAAACGAGTGTAAATTGCTACAATTTGATGAACTTTTCCTATAGTATGGATGTAGTAGCTCAAAATACTAACTGAGAAGAAAGGAATCTTCACATCAAGTATCAATCCTATCCCCTCTGTTTACAGGGTAGATAGGGATGGGCAACTTAGATATTGGCTACCTAAAATGAGGGGACTATAAAGCACGAAGTGGCTGGTTTAAAAGTTTTCAAGAGGGAGTTTAGTTTCAGAGTGTGTAAGGGAAGGTAGAATCCCCACTGAACAGTTTTCATCTTGTCTA
>NW_006408727.1:10836-12269 GCF_000296735.1 Chrysochloris asiatica
ACAACAACAGGTTCTGAGACTAGGATAGAAGAGGCTCATAGTAATTGAAAGTACACTATTACTGTAGTGGTACTACTATCTGCTTCTGTGTGTTGCCTAGTGCTTCATACATAGTAGATGCCTAAAAGAATGTTTGTCAAATGAGTGAGTAAACACAACTTCAATAGCAGAAAAGAATATACTGTGTCATGCAGTACCTGTACCCACGACATGTCACAACATGATAAAACTCCTAACACAAAGCACTGTACCAGGTGTTCAAGTTGCAACAGGGTCACATCAATCTACTAAGCACAACACAAAGAGAACAAAGATTGGCACTAATTACTCTATCTCCTAGTTCCAAAGCACAGATTCTCCAGATTAATTCATTCAAAAGGCATTGGATTCCAATTATATGTGAGGTCCTGGGCTCATGGCCCTGGAAATAAAGCTATATCCAAAAAGAAAAAGAAAAAAAAATGTGCCTACTGTCAATGAGTTCAGTAGCTTGGGAGTTAGGAGAAAGAATGAAATGCTATGAGTGCATTGTTGTTATTGTGGGTTTCTAAGCAGCAGGTGATGAATTTGAACTGCGTACCTTGTGATCAAACTGACTTTGTGGTCCAGTGTATTATCTCATAGTGCCAAGCCAGGACTCCTGTAAAAGCAGCAAAAACTGGTGAGGGTAAGAGGGAAGGGTATTTCAAAAGGAAGGAACAGCAAATAATAAGAGTAAGAAGCAGCACTGCACCCTTTGTTGTCAAGTGCCGTCAAGTCAATTCCGACCCATAGCGACCCTGTATAGGGTTTCTGAGGAGCACCCTTGCAGAAAGTAAAATACCAGGTTCAGTGATCAAATGATGAAATAATCTTATTTGCCACATTAGAGATTTTAGGCCTTATTATCTCAGCATCAAAAAGATTTCACAGGATGGATGGGGGCCAGTGGGTATGGCATGGTCAAATTTGATTTCATTTGCTTTTTACAAAAATCATGCTGTCAGCTTGAGGGGCAGGGGGAGGAATAGCCAGAAACATCACAATAGAAAACATGTAAGCCTGTCTTCAGCCTATAACTGATTGGAATACCTTAAAGGGGGCTAGAAATTGTCCAGACCCAAAGTGGGGGGGTCCTATAAGGGCAAGAAGTGACTGGCTTACAAGCTTTCAAGACGGAGCCTAGTTCCAGATGGGGAAAGGGTAGGCAGAACCTCCACTGAATGATTTCCAATCTGTTGGGACTGGGCTGGCAAAAGGAAATGGGGATAAGACTCTTGTGGTACAATAGTGAATGACTGCCTTCAGGACTGACTGTGAGGGTCGGATATGTAGAGGCAGACTTTTTTATTTTTTTGCAGAAGGAGGGGAGTGATTGATTTTGCAGCCCAGGAGCCGAGGTCCCTGGGATCATCAAGTGAGAGGAGCAGAGAGTGTGACCCTATCCAGAGAGG
>NW_006408727.1:37408-39108 GCF_000296735.1 Chrysochloris asiatica
AAAAAAAAGAGTATATCAAGATCTATCTGATATCTATCTGAAGTACAATACTGTCTGTAATAGAACAGTATCCCTACGTCTCTAAGGAAGACCAGTTTATGACACTATTATTCAAATTTATACACCAAAGCTAGGGATGAAGAAATTGAAGAATTCTACCAATTTCTTCCGTCTGAAATTGAGCAAGCATGCAATCAAGATGCACTGGTAACTACTGGTGATTGGAAAACAGAAGTTATAAACAAGAGGAAAGATCAGTATTTGGAAAATATGGCCTTTGTGATAGACATTATGCTGGCAATCACATGAAAAAAATTTTCAAGATCAACAACTTCTTCATTACAAATACCTTTTTCAACAACATAGACATCACTAGATGATATGCAAAGGAATAAAACTGACTACATATGTGGGAAGATACAATGGATAAACTCAATATTATCAGTCTAAACAAGGTCAGTGGCCAACTGTGGAACAGACCACCAGTTGCTGAGACTGAAGATGAAGAACATTAAAACAAGTCTGTGAGAGCCAAATATCACTTGAGTATATATGTTAATGTGTGAGACTGCAAACTCAGTTTGAACCATAGGTTGGCAGTTTAAGCTCAGCAGCTGCTCCTCAGAAACCCAATACAGGATCGCTATGGGTTGGAACTGACTTAATGGGAGTTAACAGCAACAACAACATATCCCACCTGAATTTAGAAACCATTTCAAGAACAGATTTGATGCATTAGATATTAATGACTGAAAAGAAGAAAAATTTTCAAAAGGCAACGCAAAAAGATAAAGTCATTATAATGTAATGTTCAAAGACCTGGAGTTAGAAAACCAAAAGTGAAGAACAGACACAGCATTTCTCAAACTGAAAGACATGAAGAAAACGTCAAGCCTTGGGCCACAGTATTGAAGGATTCTAGGGCCAAAATGGAGTCCTGGTAAGATAAGCTCTGCATTGCTAACTTCAAGGCCAGTGGTCCAAACCCACCAGCTGCTCCTTGGAAACCCTATACAGGATCACCATGAGTCAGAACCAATTTGATGGCACTTAACAACAACGTTGGCAAAATATTGAATGCTATAAGAATCATCAAAAGAAAATGGAAGGAATTACACACTCACTATATCTCGGAAATCCTATACAGGGTCGCTATGGGTCGGAACCGACTCGATGGCACATAACAACAGCAACAACATATCAAAAATAACAAGTCTATGTTCAACCTTTTCAAGAGGAAGCATATGATCAAGAACTGATGGTACTGAAGGAAGAAGTCCAAGCTGTATTGAAAGCACTGGTGGAAAACAAAGCTCCAAGAATTGATGGAATGCAAATTTAAGTGTTTCAATAAACTGATGTAACACTGGAGGTGCTCACTCATCTATGCCAAGAAATTTGGAAGACAACTATACGGTCAATGGAGTGGAAAAGATCCATATTTGTGCCCATTCCAAAGATAGCTGACCCAATGAAATGCAAAAATTATCAAAAATATTATAAACATCACAAAAAAGTACAATTTTGCTAAAGATAACTTTAAAATGGTTGCAGCATTGACAGGGAGCTGCCAAAAATTGAAGCCAGATTCAGAGAGGACATGGAATGAGGGACATCATTGTTGCTATCACATGGATCTTGGGTGAAAGCAGAAGATACCAGAAAGATGTTTACTTATGCTTTATTGATTATGCAAGGGC
>NW_006408727.1:39578-59726 GCF_000296735.1 Chrysochloris asiatica
TATAGCACTTAATCTCTAATGGGTAAAGGTGAAAAGGATTTAAAAGGTCTGAAGAGAGTCAAGCTGTTTCAGCTACCTGGCTTAAGCTTTCAGGAGGAAGAAGGGCCTCTAGGTTAATGGATTACACCTGGGGACGATTTGAGGAGGTTGTCACTATTATTCCTTGAACAATACTCCGGAATTCACCAATCTACTTTGAGTGAATTCCTTGGGCGGATTGTCTCCAGAGCCTCTTTGCGGAATCCCAGCAAACCTGCCTTTGGAACTTTTATGGCCTCAGCTTTAGAAGAGGTTTTTGTTTTAATATTTGTCCATGGGTATCCAGGGCTTATGTATTAAGTTAATATCAAACATAACTGAATAATTTGATAAAGAACAGTTTAGACATGTTTGCCAGGTGGCCAGAGTTTGTTCCTCAGAGAGATTTGTTCCCAGGATCCTACGCACTGCCAACACAGTGGAGACATTAAGAGAGGCACATAAGAAACCATTTTCTCAGAAGCTACAATTACTGGAGTTAGAAGTATAGAATGAATAATAAGACCAAGGAAAATTATTCAGAGGTAGCCCACCAGTGAGTTTGTAAAAGCCTATGAACCTGGGACGTCAGGAGGACACTTCCTTGGCCCTCAGGGTCCATGTGAAGCCGGGATGTCAGGAAGTCACTTCCTTGGCCCTCAGTGTCCCTGGCTAGCAATCCTGAGTGGGGCCTTCGTGTTGGATTTTTGTCCATGACACAGGGCCTCAGCATCTCAGTTCTTGCGGTCCCCAACATATGTGGATCATAAACTATGAATAACATTATGAAGAATGGGTATTCCAGAACATGTAATGGTGCTCATGAAGAACCTGTACATAGACCAAGAGACAACTGGTTGAACAGACATGGGGATACTAATGGACAATGAATAAGGAAGACCATAGAAGGATCCATGAATTGTTAGAGATGAATATTGAAAGTATCACAGACTGCCAGGAGAACAAACAGATCTTGGAAGAAGTACAGCCTGTATACTCAGAAACAGGGATGGAGAGGCTTTGTTTCTCATACTTTGTGCATGTTGTCAGGAGGGACCGATCCCTGGAGAAAGACTTCATATTTGGTAAAGTGGAGGGTCATCGAAAAAGAGGAAGACTCCCAATGAGCTGGATTGACACAGTAGCAACAACAATGGGCTCAAACATAAGAACAATTGTGATGATGGGTCAGGAATGGGCAATGTTTTCATTCTGTTATGTCTTGGTTCACTAGGAGTTGAAACTGTCTCTGCTTAGTTCACAGCAACAACATGATGCTGAACAAGTTTCAGTGCTGTTTCCAGCGTCAGACAGACTACGAAGAAAGGTCTGATAGTCTGCTTTTGAAAATCAACCAATGAATACTTTGTGAGTCACAATAATCTGCTCCTGTTGTGCATGGAGTGGCCATGAGTCAAGGGGCCAACCTGATGGAAGCTAATAACAACAACAATGTTGTCCCAATTTCAGTGAATAAGGAAGACCGTAGAAGAATTGATGCTTTTGAGTTATGGTGTTGGAGAATAATATTGAAAGTTCCATGGGCTGCCAAAAGAACCAACAGATCCATTTTGGAAGAAGTATAGCCAGGGTGCTCCTAGAAGGCCAGGATGGCCAAACTTCGTCTCTCATACTTTGGACATATTGTCAGGAGAGATCAGTCACTAAAGAAGGATATCATGTTTGGTAAGGTGGAGGGTCAGAGAAAAAGAGGAAGATCCCCACGAGATGGATTGGCCAAGTGGCAGCATCAATGGACTCAAGCATGGCAACAGTAGTGAGGTTGGCCCAGGACCGGGCAGTGTTTCTTTCTGCTGTGCATAAGGTTGCTATGAGTCAGTTCCAACTCGATGGCACCTAACAACAACAACAACAATGCACCAGACTACAAAGCCATTTGAATTGCAAGGTCAGCAGTTCAAGCTCACCAGCTGCTCCTTGGAAATCGTATACAGGGTCGCTATGGGTCGGAACCAAATTGGTGGCACTTAACAACAAGTCAGCTAGATGATTTTATTTATTTATTTATTTTTAAGAATTTCATTTATTATATACAGCCACTACTATGAAACCCTATACAGGGTCTTTTATGAGTTGGAACTGACTCAACAGCACTTAACAACAACAACAATCTGGTGTCTAGGGAACCCTGGTGGCACTGCAGGATAAGCGCTGTACTGCTAAGCACTAGGTTGGATTCAAACCCACCAAGAAGATCCACAGGAGAAAAATGAAACTTTCTGCTTCCATAACAATTTACAGCTTGAAAATTCTGTGCAGAGAAGCTGAGTCAGAACTGATCTGATGGCAGTGGGTTTGGTTTGGTTTTTGCAAGATTAGTTGTTGTTGTTAAGTGCCGTCAAGTTGGTTCCAACTAGTAGTGACTCTGTATAGGGTTTCCAAGGAGCAGCTGGTGGATTTGAACTGCCGATCTTGTGGTTTGAAGTCCAGTGCTGATTCTACAGCACCACACGAGGATAAGTTGAAAGAGCACGAAACTTGGAACATGGACCCCATTGTTTTAGCTAACACTCTGCCAGTTTGTATTTCCTCATGACATGACATAAATCTTTTGTCACTCCAAGATACATCTTTTTCCATGTATAAAACAAAAGCTGTAAGATCTCTTGAGCTCTGACATATGTCAAAAACTGAAAAATAACTAGAACTCTGTAAAAAAAAGAAATGATAACATTTTATGATTGGATTTATCCTAGTCGAAGTTGCAGTAACACTTGGTAAAATACCAAGTGTTCTGAAATCTGAAAGGGGAAGAGATTCTTATTCAGAAGGGCTGGGGATAAACAGGAGTCACAAGTACTTTCTGGGAGCAAACTATGTGAGCAAATTTTCTGAGTCACATTCTTATATAAATATTTTTTTAGGGAGAAATTTACTTCCAGAATATTCTTCTCATCTCTTTAATATCACATGCAAGTAAAAATGTTTTAACCACAAACTTTATAACTGTATCTACAAGTAGTCCTTCTGAAAACATTTTTATAATAGTCTCAAGTAAGCATAGAAACACTTGTCCATTTAAGGGGTGGTGGTGCAAACTTCCTGATTCAGATTTGTGTCAGTTATTTAGTCGTGCCTGATGCTTTGGCTTTAAAGTGCTCTTACACACCCTTTTTTTTCCCCCTTAAGTTTTTATTGTGGACTGAATGATATTTTACATGGGAGAACATCAGATTTACACCATCGTTTCATTGCAATGATTACAATTTCCTCTGAGCATCATCTTGCTTCTATTCCCTCTGGGTTTTTTTGTTTTGTTTTGTTTTGTTTGTGTGTTTTGGGGGTGGGGGATGTACACAGAAACACTCAGGAATATATAATAATTTAAACAACCAAAGGGCACATTCTGCAAGCCTGCCAGCACCCAATCCCTCTCTTTCCATGACTACAGAGTCCTCAGCTGCTCCCTCGCTCCATGTCCCCATCTCTACCTCCATCTCTGGTGTTGCTGCTTCCCTGGATAGGGTCCCACACTCCACTTGTGCTCTTCTCCTTTGATGGTCCTAGAGTCCTCTGTTTATGCTATAAGATTAACTACTCCCCTGCTTTTGTTAAAAAATGTCTACCTTTACAGTTGTTCCACACACTTTTTAATACAATTTTAAAACATGGTTAGGTTCAAGATTGAACACATCTTGCCCTTTGTTACCTTTATTGTCTCCTAGTTCCGTTTGAGGAGTCCTGATGTGGCGCTGTGGGTTAATGCGTCAGACTGCAAAGTCATTTGAACTGCAAGGTCAGTGGTTCAAGCTCACCAGGTGCTCCTTGGAAACCCTATACAGGGTCGCTATGGGTCAGAACCAACTCAATGGCACATAACAACAACAACAATAAGTTCAGTTTGGGTGAGACCTGATTATGAGTAACAAGCCAATCATCAAAAGTAGAACATCTTTCTTGAGAACAATTTTCTTCCAAATCTTCTGGAGTAATTAATATTCCTAACCTACAGTTAATAAACAAGGATTCTCTACAATTGCAGTTTTGATATTTTAAACTTACTTAAACAAATTTTCCCTAACTCTCCCAACCCTTCAAACATCATCATTCTATCTTTATGCTCTCCCTTCTCTAACACATACTAGACCTGCTATAAATAGTTGTTAAACTAAATTGTTAATAAAAAACACAAAGAAATGAAGGAAGGGTGGGAGGAAAAGAGGGAGGGTAAAGAGATGGTACGAATGATTGGCTGCTATATGTCTGATGTCATAATTCCATTCAAGTAAAAGACAATAAATTTAATAGTCACTAGGTTGTTTTTATGGTGTTAACAATTTTACCAACCACCCAGGAATCTGTTGTTGTAGAAAAGTGCAGTGTTTCAAACATCTAGATGGAACAGACTTTCTGAAAATACTTAATTTTGTCCATTCTAAATTTTACTTCATCAATCAAGTGGAGAGATTATTTTATTTGGGATTTTAAGAAGCTGTGATAGTTAAAGTTTTGTGTTAATTTGGCTGGGTCTAGATTCTCGGTGGTTCAGTAGTTGAGATGTAACAATTCCCTATATGGATCTTATGTAACGTAATCACATTCCTCATCATGTGATCTGATATAATCAATCCTGATCTGATATAATTATCTTACGTGTTGTGCATCTTAATTTCTATGCAAAGCATTTGGCTGTATGGATCCAAAACTACAGACAATATTGCAAAGAATAGGTATATCAGAACACTTAATTGTGCTCATGAGGAACCTGTACACAGACCAAGAGGCAGCTAAATGAATTGTTAAAAATTAAGAAAAGTTGGAGAACAAACAAAGTGGTGGATCAGGTAGAAGTGCAGTGAGGAGCTCTGTCAACAATAACACAGAATACTGGACCAAGCAGGCTCAGGGGATGGTGCCAGAACTCTGAACCACATATAAAGGAATATTTAGAAGGTTGTAAGGTTTACAGCTAGGGAAATTGGTAGCAGAAGCAAGAACTCCATTGCTTTCTAATCCAAGATGCTCAGCTGCTCCTGGAGCTGCCATCTTGGGCAAGACTCAGTGGGGGAAGGATCAGAGCAGCCATGGATACCTGATAGAACCTTGGAGATAAAGATGCGGACATTATTTTTTTTTTTGTATCTGTTCATTAGTCTCTCACTGTCTGTGCACCTGCATTCTGGTGATATGAGGGGGTTCCTGAGTGAGTGGACACCCCACCCCAACCCCAGAGGGTTCTACTACACATGTGCACAGAGTTCCTCAAAATTTAAAGGGACAGTTTCCACTTAAACCAAAAGGCAGTGCAAAATGACCACAGCCAGCCCTGAACTGTTTATCACTAGGAAAAAAGGCCTGAACAGGGATTGTGGACTGGACAGGCAGACTAAAAAGGTAATAGGCTGAAAATTAAATCCTGAGTTATGTCACAATGACCAACAGTGGTATCTTGGAATTTCTCAGGAAGAAGAGTGAAAAGGGAAGCCCATCTCCTGATCATATCTACTTGGAGGCAACCAGAAAGCATATAAAATACCAAAATACACAACCATCTAAGTATTAAGGCCACAGATAACTCCTTAAATATGCCCAAAAAACAGAAACAGATGACCATATCAGCACTTGTCCAGAAACGAAATAAAGTGACTGAGACAAATGAGCTAGAAGTAGACCTATACTCCATACTGGAAGATGGGCAGGCTTTTGAAATGCCTGAGAAGGGATTCAGAAAAATGATTATAAAATGTATCAAAACACTATACAATGGAGTAGAGAAAAATAAGGAAGAAGTCAGGAAAGTGCTACAGGAGCAATCAAGTAAGAGAGACACAGCATTGGAAACAATTCAAAAAAACCTACAGAAAGCAGTCCAAATGATTAATAATAGAATATCAGAAATAGACAATAACCTGAAAGGGCAAAGGAGTAGAATTGAAGAGATAGAAGCCAGAACTAGTGAGCTAGAAGATAAATCTCTCAACACGACTAAGACAGAAGACCAAGCACAAAAAAGGATAAAAAAATCTGAAGAATGTCTAAGATTCATGTTGGACAACATAAAGAGGAGTAACTTAAGAATTATTGGCATTCTGGAACATGAAGAATCACACAAGTCCACAGAGAAGATAGTTGAAGAGCTGCTGGAAGAAAGTTTCTCTAACATCCTGAAAAGCAAAAAGATGAGCATTCAAGAAGCTCAATGAACCCCAGGATGGATAGACCCTAAAAGACAATCACCAAGACATATAATAATCAAGCTCTCCAAAATCAAAGATAAAGACAGGATCTTGAGAGCAGCTAGGGAAAAGAGAAATATAACATACAAAGGCAAGCAAATCAGATTAAGCTTGGATTTCTCAAAAGAAGCCATGCAGGCAAGAAGGCAATGGGGAGACATATATAAAACCCTGAAGAAAAAAAAATTGCCACTCAAGAATCCTCTACCCAGCTGTCAATCAAATACGACAGTGTAATCAAAGCATTCCAGAATAAACAGAAGCTAAGGGATTTTGCCAAAGCCAACCCTGCTATGAAAAACATCCTAAAGGAAGTACTGTGGACTGAAAACCAACCAGAGCAAACAACAACCAGAGAATAACATGTGTGGCAGCATCACCCTGAACTCAATTGACAAATGGGAGAGTCAAAAATAGAATAAAATTATAACAGAGGATCTGGGAGGTCAGTCTATGATCAAAACAGTTACAATGTGAAAGAAGTTAAACACAGAGAAACAGAGACAGGTGGTGAAAAGGTCAGGTAGATTATAGGATAAAATAGACTGTCTTAAAAGGAGGGAAGAGTTAATGGAATATAAGGTAACCATAACAGTGGGTTTGGGGTGGGGGTTTAGTTCAAAAGTTGGAGAGGGCAATACAAGAAGGGCAAGGAGGTGGAAGAACGAGATAAATAGGGGAACACTGAGACAGGTTTGCATGGCCTAAGTGAGACAGAGGAACAACAGGGCTCTGTGATACAGGGATCTTGGCATAGTCTGAAGAGGGGAAATTGTACAAAGATGGTTGACTGTCTTATGAATATTGGGTTGCCTTTTGCCTACTATTGTAAAATAGACACCTGAGTGGGATAGAAAGGAATGTCGGGAAACATGATTACAGAAAACATGTAAGCCCGTCTTCAGCCTATAACTGATTGGAATACCTAAAAGGGGTTCTAGAACTTACCCAGTGAAATAGGCCTCTTGCTAAACCTTTGCAGAGTACAGGACCTTAGGTGGAATCCTGAGTCCCATCCAGAACCTTCTAAGGTGGGACAGTCCCACTAGCAAGGACAAGCAGACCAGCCAGGAACAGCTAGAGAATCAGAAGATACATCTTCAAAGAAAGATCATCAGGAAAAAAACAAAACAAAAATGTCAGCATGACTGGCTATAACAAGAATAAGCAAGCTGTTTGCCATCAAGGGAAACAATCAAGTTCCTTCAGAACAAACTCCCCTTGAAGATTTAAACTCCTAGGGAACATATGAACAGGCATGTAAGCTTGCTGATGACCACATTGATCTACTGGTGAGTGGAAGAGGGGGAAAGGCAGCACGGAAGAAATGGGCTAAGTTCAACCACAGTCCATTAACTCCCATTGACCTGGAGATTAGAGAGAGAAGGGGAAGGGCTGGTTGAGGACACTTGAGCCCATGGATAAGTACATAGCCACAGAGTGCTAGAGCTGAGAGTGAAGCATCCAGCTGATATGAAGTGAGGGGAGACGTACAAGAACACCCAAACTTGCAGACAGGACCCATTCGATGTGGACTCGATGGCTTGATCATCAGAACTCGAATAGAGAAATATTATCAAAAAAATTTTTTTATAAAGGAAACAAGGGTAAATTGCTACAATTTGATGAACCTGATCTATACTCATGGAGGTAGTAACTCTAAATACCAACAGAGAGGGAAGGAGTCTTCACATCAAGTACCAGTGCTATCCCCTCTGTACACAAGATAGATAGGGACAGGCAACTTAGACATTGGCTACCTAAAACGAGGGGGTGAAAAAGGCACAAAGTGACTGACTTACAAGGTTTCAAGAGGGAGTTTAGTTTAAGAGTGTGTGGGGGAAGAAAGAGTCCCCACTGAATGGTTTTCATCTTGTCTGGATGGGTATGGTGAAAAGAGATGGGGACAAGATTCATATGATTCAATGGTGAATAATCGTTATCATGACTAATTGTGACTGTCACAATTGTAAAGTTAGAAGTTTTGTATCAAAAATAGGGGAGTGGTTAATCTTACAGTCCAGAAACAGAAGACCCTAGGACCATTAAGGGAGAAGAGCACAAGCAGAATGTGGGACCTTATCCAGAGAAGCAGTGACACCAGAGACGGAGGCAGAGATGGGGTCATGGAGATGAGGAGCAGCCAAAGACTCTAGATTCATGGGGAAAAAGGGACTAAGAGCTGGTGGCCAGGAGGCAGACTTGCAGAATATGCACTTTGGAGGGGTAAATTGTTATATATGCCTGAATGTTTTTTGTTTTTTTAAAAAAAGCTAAAGTGAATAGAGAGAAATACTGTTAACTGTTGGTACATGGAGGGGATTATAATCATTGTAATGAAACAAGTTGTATGATTTGTTGAATGTAAAATTAATGATGTGCCCTGTAAACTTTCACTCAATCCATAATAAAAACCTTAAAAAAAAAAAAAATTAAGTTGTGTCAGTGTTGTATCCTTTCAACACACTTTTTCAATCTGTATGCTGCAACTAATCTGAGAAGCTAGATTATACAAAAATAACACCACATTAGGATTGGAAGAAATTTCATTAACAACCTGTGATATGCCAATGATATAACCTTTTTTGTTGAAAGCAAAGATGAATTGAAATATTTACAGATGAAGATCAAAGGCTACATACAGCCTTCAGTATGGATTGTACTGCAATGTAAAGAAAACAAAAATCCTGACAGCTGGACCAAAAAATAGCATCATGATAAATGGAGAAAAGATGGATGTTGTCAAAGACTTCGTTTTACATGGATCCACAATCAACACTCATGGAAACAGCAGCCAAGAATCAAACTATCTATCACATTAGGCAATTCTGCTGCAAAAGACATCTTGAAAGTGTTAAAGAGCAAAGATATCACTGGGAGGAATGAAGTGTGCCTGGCCTAAGCATGGTGATTTCAACAGTCTCTTGTGCATGTGAAAGTTAGACAATCAATAATGAGGACCATAGAAGAATCAATGCAGGTGAATTATGCGGTTGGAGGAGGATATTAAAAGTACCATGGACTGCCAGAAGAACAAACAACTCTGTGTTGAAAGAATTACAGCCAGAATGCTCCTTTGAAGAATGGTGAGGCTTAGTCTTGCATACTTTGGACATATTATCAAGAAGGACCCATCCCTGTAGAAGGATGCTTGGAAAAGTGGAGGGTGAGCGAAAAAGAAAACCATCCCACAACAAGTGGACTGACACAATGGCAGCCACAATGGGCTTAAACATAGCAATTCTGAGGATGATGAAGGATCAGGTAATATTTCGTTATGTTGTACATGTTGTTGTTATTGTTAAGTGCCTTTGAGTCAGTTCCAACTCATAGCGACCCTGTATAGGGTTTCCAAGGAGTGGCTGGTGAGCTTGAACTGCCGACAGTGTGGTTCAAACAGACCTTGCAGTCCAGCACCTTAACCTGCAGCACCACACCAGGTCTCCGATGTTGTATATAAGGATGCTATGAATTAGAAGTGACTCGAGGGAACCTAACAACAGCAACATACTGTTAATGATGTTGGATGCAGTCTTCAAGATTAGGTTGTATCTTGAGTCAATCTCTTTAGAGATATAAAAGGACAGAAAAGGGAGCAGAAAAGAGGGAACTACCACCACCAAAAAAGAAGAGGCAGGAATGGAGTGCATCCTTTGTCCTGGGGCCCTGTACTGTGAAACTCCTAGATCCAGGGAAAGACTGATGCCAAGACACATGGAGGTCTCCAAGGAATGCTGGGTCTACAGGTGCTGAAAGGAGAAGGACCTTTCTCCGATGCACTGAATTCCCAAACCGTGAGACAATAAATATGTTTGTTAAAGTCATCAGCTTGTGATTATAGCAGCACTAGATAGATAACTAAGACAGAAGCCAAAAAGGTGAACCAAAGCCACTCAATGAAGTGTGTATGCAGTTCACAACACACTTAATAAAATATAAGCAATCAGCTAAAAAAGAATATACAGTGGGATTCTCATTGTAATTTCCAGTTCTTCCTCAGAACAGTTGTCAAAGTTTAGCCAATGTAGTTAAAAGAATAGTCTGTGTTCTGCTCTGGTCTGGATTCCTTTTCAGGCACCCTGATCCTCTCCTGTGTGTGCCAGGTTATTCTTATCCCACAGCTGTCTGTGTTAGGATCTTGAGTCTTTAGATCAAGCCTGTATTATTATTTAAAGACAGTGTTTCAGCCTTTGTGGACCCACTTGCATGAAGTTCCCTTTGAATACAGTCTTTATTAATGGTATTGCTAAAGAATTTTGTCTCCACTATCCAGAAACAAAATGTTAGCTACTTAATGACTACCCCAAAACAGCATCTTTGTCCATTTACTCAGTGTTGCCTAAACCCAGTGTTCTATGTTCTCATTTTATGAGCTTCAGGACTAGGAGCAAACACAGAAGTAGTAAAACATGGCCCCTGTTTTGTAAGAACAAAGTCTAGTTGGGAGAAAACTATATGTGAATGAAAATTAAAAGAACACAGGTAGTGCATTATTAATTATCTACTTCTGAACAGTATGGCACAGTGGGTTAACGCTGCAGGCTGCAAAGTTGGTTTGAACTGCAAGGTTGTCAGTTCAAGCTCACCAGCTACTCCTCAGAAACTCTATACAGGATTGGAACCAACTCAATGGTACTTAACAACAACAACTTCTAAAAGGTCACAATCTATGGGGGCAACTGCATTATTAAGTAGGTATAGTAGTAAATCAGTGCAATGACAGTTAACAAGAGAATAATAATGGGCTGTAATCGGAGGAGGTGGAAATGAGATTCATTCTTAAAAACTGATAGAATTTGAAAAGGTATGAATCCAGGTATAAGACAGATAGGCAAGCAAATAATTCCAATGTAGTATAATACATGTGGTCCTTGTGCAGAACATATGTGAGAATGACAGAGGGGGCACAGAAACCAAAAATCTGTGATAGGTAGAAGGATCATTTCCCCACAGAGATATTCCTTCAGGTGATTTTTAGTGGTCAAGCAGGAGACTCGCTGGATTAAAAATGAGACCGTTATCAGCATATACAAAGACACAGAGGCATAAACTTGATGAGTTAAAGGAAATGAATAGGAATTGGAGATTTTATACATGTCTTGTTATTGTTGTTGTTACATGCTGTCGAGTGACCCTGTATAGGGTCTTCAAGGAGCAGCTGGTAGGTTTGAACCTCTGACTTTGTGGTTCTCAGTCCAGTGCATGGTTTGAGTGAAGGATGAACTTGTGTGAGGGACAGAAACATGGCTAAAGGAACCAGAAGGTAAAGGACCTACCTACATGCTAATATGGAGAATTTTTAATTTTATCTTGAAAAGTTTTAGAAAAATTTAAGCTTCAGGGTGAGGAATGATGTGATCAGATTTATAGATCAGAAAAATCACACTGGAAATTGGGAAATGATCAAGGTAACTGAGAGTTTTCTAACTGGATGTATCGTTCACTAAGAGAATACACGCACAGAAGCCTGTGAGGAAAGGTTTTGAGTTCAGCACTTGGACAGACTGTGAGCTTGAAGTGAATAATATCAATGTAATAATCTGCTGGGAGTCCTTGTGGCACAGTGGGTTAAGTGTTGGGTTGCTAATTGAAAAGTTGGTTGTTCAAACCCACCAACCATTCTTTGAGAGAAAGATGAAGCAGTCTACCTCTGTAAAGATCTATTGTTGTTGTGTTGTTAAAGTGCCGTCGAGTTGGTTCCGTCCCATAGCGACCCTGTACAGGGTTTCCGAAGCTGTAAATCTTGATGGGAGCAGAAAGCCTCATCTTTCTCCTGTGGAACAGCTGGTAGTTTTGAACTGCTGACCTTAAAGGTTCGCAGCCTAATTCATAACTACTACGCTATCTTCTGTAAAGATTTACAGCTTCAGAAACCTTATGATGCTGTTCTGTTCTGTTCTGCTCTATAGGGTTGATATGAGTTGGAATCTACTCAACCACAGAGAGTATTAGAACCTGACTAGTTCTCCAGTCTTGGAGCACTTTGTTTCATACTTTGAAATGCTAATGATACACAACAGACAAAAGGAAATGCAGAATTAAAGGTTATGCCATATAATAGACCAAATACTTTAATCAGGTAGATGCAGGGTCAACTGTGGTTTTTTGTTAGTTGAAGGCTTGATTTTGTTAGTTGAAGCCTTGATTTCTTCATTTGTGAAAAAAGGATGACATGACTTTTTGTATAATTAAAGACACAGTGGACTCTTACAATCTTTATTTTAGAAAAGAAGTTTGAAGGTAATACACCTGGGAATGATCCACAATAAAGAGATTGTTAAATGACTGAATTGGATCTCTTTAAAGACTACAGTAATTGGCAACAGAAGAATAATGGGGTGTCCTCTCAGAGTGACCAAAACCAGCAATGGGCTGTCCAGAGGAAGGTGATCCTGGATCACGAAAGGGATATTGGAATGTCAGGAAAACGTTAGCAGGGATCTCACCACCAAAATTGGAAAAATCCAAGATAGGGCTTCTTTTCCTAGAAACTGAGATATCAGGAAGATTTCTAAGACCTTTATTAAGGCTCATTTCTGTGATCACCTTTGGAGATAAAAGGATGGGTAAGATATGGAGATATCTTTGGAGATAACAGTGCTGGCTTTTGGGGAAGACTTTTTCTTTGTTGGTTCTGGGTAAAGATCTTTGTTTCCTTTCAGCAGCTGTAGACTCAGTATTCTTTGGAGATCTCTCTTCTTGCATCTTCGCATCAATCTTCCCCTGGATCTAGGAACTTCACAGTGCAGGGACCCCAATCCAAAGGACGCAGTCCACTCCCAGCACAGCTGGCTTGGTGGTGGCAGGTCCCTCTTTCTCTCTTCAAGTCTCTCCTTTTATCCCTTGAGGGGGAAAAAAAGTGTTGTATGTCACACCGCTGGAAATCAGATCAAGGTGGTGGTGGAATTAAGGATGGTGGCATGATTCTGTAGGATTGGCACTGGACTGGTATCTGCAAGGTCTGTGGTTCAAACCTACCAGCCACTCATCAGAAACACTATACAGGGTAACTATGAGTCAGAACCAACTTGATGGCACTTAACAGCAAAATACAACAATACCACCTTAATCCTTTTATTGGTTTATCATCAATTCATATAATGGAGAATAGCTACATCTCAACTCCCGAATTACTGAGAATCCTGGTCCAGTCAAGGTGGCACAAAATCTAAACCATCACAAAGGTACTAGCCAGTTATCAAAACTAACAAATGGAACCAGTGGCAGATTTTAACAGTGATCTCCTGCAGGGCCAATAATTTCTAGTCGTTCTGCCTGCGATTTAGGCTGGTCCTAGAAATGATGCAAGAGTGAGCTTGAGTTTAGAGACGGGAGACAAGTGGTTCTAGCACTGGGAAAGAAGTTAGGCAGATTGGTGACCATCTGTTGTTGTCAAGTGCCATAGAGTTGGTACTGACAATAGCTTTTCAGAGGAGCAGCTAGTGGGTTTGAACTGCCAACCTGGCAGTTAGCAGTCCAGTAGACAGAGTAGCAAGATAAGTATGCGGTTATTGTTAAGTGCCGTCGAGTCGCTTCGGACTCATTGTGACCCTGTATAGGGTTTCCAAGGAGCAGCGGGTGGGTTTGAACCGCTGACCTTGTGGTTCGCAATCCAGTGCTGATCCTACAGTGCCACACCAAAAGTCCAAGTGTACTAGTAACCAAAAAGGAAAATTGATCTAGTTCCTAGAGAAAGAAAGATTTGGCCAGCTGTTCTCCCGTGCTTTCCCCTGAGCTGGACGGCTCTAGAGACCAAAGATGTTCAGAAGTGATTTTACTGGCAACTTGTACGCTGTTGCTTTGCGTTTTCTTTCTTTTAATATTTAGTCTTATCGTACTGAGACAGGGAGCAACTACTGTGGATTCAAGTGACTCGTACAGTTGGGTAGCTTCCGGGTGTGCAGTAAATATTTGAAAACGTAGGCTTCCAAGAGTATACCTTGACAACACTACCGCGTATATCACATGGAAATCTCACCTTCAATACCATAGAAAGCAATAAGACTTTCCATTCAACTGCCTTCTAGAGAATTTTTGGAAGGTTTGAGCTGCCTAATTAGCAATTTGCTAACTTCTGCCCCTGTGTTCTCCATCCCGGTCCGTCGGTCGGTTGTAGTCTGCAGGCTCTCCATAACATCCAGTCTAGCCTGGGGACTCTGGTTCGTGAGGAAAGGGGGACCACTGCTCGGGATGGCACCGCCTTGGGTGATGGAGATGGAGAGGGAATAGAGGGACTTACTCTGAAGATGCAGGACACCCTTTTGGAAGAATTCCGAGGCAGCCTGAGCTCTCGTGGAATTGTCGCCTGACACTTTCTGGAACACGCACCCCGACATCAGGGTCCACGGCCCTGAGACCAAGACCGAGGCTGCACCTCACTCTCCCAGCCTCTTTCAAACCCTCCTTCCCGCTGGTGGGGGCGTGGGCGGCTGCTGCGCCTCGATCCCGTCCCCCCTCCTCCCCAAGCCAACTCCCGGGCGCAGGCGCAGTGCGCGGGCACTGCCCTGCGGGGAGGGCGCGGCGCTGCGGCCCTCGGAAGATGGCGGCAGCGGCGGCGGCTGCGGCTGCCGAGCAGGTTTGTGCGTCTTACCAAACGCAGCGTTAGCGGAAACGGGGAGGCCGGGCCCAACGGTTGCGGGCACTGTACGGGACTTGCTGGGCAGGCCGGGACCAGGCAGCGCGAGGGCAGGCGGGCCGCGAGTTGCTGTCCGCTCTCTGCAGCTAGAGATGCTGTCAAAGCCGGCGGATCCTGGGCAAGGTCCCGGCCGGGCGCCGCGGGAAGGGAGGAGAGGGGTTCACGCCGCGGTCCTCGGCCTGGCCTGACTGCCCTAGCCAGGGTGAGGAGGGGTCACCGTTCTCATAGAATGGGTGGTGGCCATGCCAGCCTGGAGCCCGCCCCAGGACGTGCTGGGCTTGGCGGGCAGCACACAGGCGTATAAAAATAACCTCAGCTCCTGGGCAGGGAGGCTCTCGTAACACCAGCAGGGAGAAGGTCAGCTGTTGCCTTTTCTGTCCTTACTATTCCTGATACCCAGGCATCCAGGTTCCCCTCCCTCTTAGGTTTAGAGATTTGTTCTCTTAGGTACCATCCAGTCTGCCTGTGCCAGCGTCACTGTATCAATTCGTCTCCTTCAGAGTCTTCAGCTTTTTTTAACCATCTTGTAACTGACCAAGCATGAAGTCCTTCTCCAGGGACTGGTCGGTGCCTCTTGATAACATGTCCAAAGTACAAGAGACAGTCTTGCCATTGTCGCTTCTACGGATCATTCTAACTCTTCTTCCCATACGGATTTGGGATTTGAGTTTTTGGCAGTCCATGTTTTTTTCAATACTCTTGTCCAACAACATAATTCAAAGGCATCAGTTCTTCTTTGGTCTTCCTTATTCATTGCCCAACTTTGGCTTGCATATGAGGCAGTTGAAAGGCACACGTTAACTCCTCAAAGTGACGTTTTGCTTCCTAGCACTTTAAGAGATCTTTTACAACGCATTTGCCCAGTGCAGTATGTTATTTGGCTTCCATATGCGTGGACTGTGTATTCAAGTAAGATGAAATTACAGATAGCTTCAATTGTGATGTTGCTTACTGATCTAGTTGTGAGGATTTTTGTACTTTTTACACTGAAGTGTAATCCAAACTGAAGGCTGTAATTGATCTTCATCAAATGCTTCAACTCCTCTTTGCTTTCAGTAAGCAAACTTGTGTCATCTGCATATTGCAGATTGTTAATGAATCTTCTTCCCGTCCTTCTTCTTCATATAGGTTCTCCAATTATTTGTTCAACATACAGATTGAATAAGTGTGGTGAAAAGATATCACCCTGGCACACACCTTTCCTTATTTTGTACCATTCAATATCCTCTTGTTCTGTTGGAACAACTGCTCTCTGGTCTATGTACAGGTTCCTCATGAGCACAATTAAGTGTTCTGGAATATGTATTCTTCGTAATGTTAACACTAGTTTGTTATGATCCACACAGTTGAATACCTTTGCATAGTCAATAAAGCACATGTAAATATCTTCCTGGTATTCTCTGCTTTCTGCCAAGATCCATCAGATGCCTATAGTGATATCCCTCATCCCATGTCATCTTCTGAATTTAGGGCAGTTCCCTGTCAGTGTGTGGCTACAACTGGTTTTGAATTATCTTCAGCAAAATTTTACTTGCATGTGATGCTAATGATATTATTTAATAATTTCCACATTGTGTCGGGTCATCTTTCTTTGGAATGGGCACAGATAATGGATCTCTTAGAATTGATTGGCCAGGTAGCTCACTTCCACATTTCTTGGCATAGATGAGTGAGCACTTCCAGTGTGGCATACTTTTGTGGCAACCTCTCAGTCGGAATTACATCAACTCCTGGAACCCTGTTTTTTGTCAATACCATCAGAGCAGCTTGGACTTCTTCCGTGAATTCTTTTTGGTACAGTGACTGGGCATTTCTTCCATCTTCTTTTAATGCTTGCTCTGATGTTCAATATTTTGCCCATAGAATCCTTCATTATTGCATCTTGAGACTTGTATTTTTGTTCAGTTCTTTTTGCCTGAGAAATACTTTTCTAATTCCAAGTCTTTGCACATTGACTACTTTACTTTGTCTTCTTGAGCTGCCCTTTGAAGTCTTCTGTTAAGCTCTTTGACTTCCTCATTTTTTCCAGTTGCTTCAGTTACTCTACATTTAACAGCAAGTTTCAGAGTCTCTTTTGACATTCATTTTGGTCTTTTCTTTCTTTTCTATCTTTCTAATGACCTTTTGCTTTCCTTATGTATGATATCTTTGATGTCATCCCACAATTCATTTGGTCATTGGTCATTAGTGTTCAGTGTATCACATCGGATTTTTGGTGGTCTTTACGTTCAGGTGGGATATATTGACGGTCATAGGTTGGCTCTTGTGGACTTGTTTTAATTTTCTTCAGCTTCAACTTGAAGTTTCATGTGAACAGTTGATGACCTGTTCCACAGTCACCTTGTTCTTGAGTATTTCTACCATCTCTTTCCTCAGATGTAGTCAATACAATTCCTACATATTCCATTCAGTGAGGTTGACTCTATTTATGTTGTTGAAAAGGTATTTGCAATGAGTAAGTCTTTGGGGTTACAAATTTTTATCAGTTTGTTGTGGTTGTTGTTAGGTGCCATCAAGTTAGTACCAACTCATAGTGAGTCACCCTATTCCCAGCAGAACAAAACACTGCTTGGACCTGCATCACTTGACAGAATTGTTTTAAGTTTTCTTAGTTAACTATTTGTAAACACTATTTGATGTAAGTCATTGGGGAAGACATTCTAAGAGACATAAAAGGTAAATACACAAAATCTGCCTCAGGGAGTTGAAAATCAAATAGCCAGATAAGTGCAGAAAAGAATAGCTAAAACAGTAGGCAAGTTGCAGGTTTGTAACATGAAAATAAAATGTAAAGGCATGAGTGAAAATGAAAGGAGGAGAAGCTTCTTGGAGTTGTTGAGATAAAATGACTTGCCTCTGATGTATCAGCTTCTGTTCCAGACATTTCTTTCCCATCTACATTGGTGCTAAAAAATAAGCACTGGACTGCTAACTGCAAAGTCAGCAGTTTAAATCCAGCACCCACTCCTTGGAAACCCTATAAGGAGTCGGAACCAACTCCATGGTACTTAACAACAACACCATCCTTGCCTCACTTGTAAACTGGGCAGTCAGATCCAATCCTAAATTTCCCTGTCTTAGTTCTCCAGTGCTGCTGCTAAACTGAAATACCACAAGCAGATGACTTTAACAACAGAAATTGAGTCTCTCACCTTGTAGGAGGCTAGAAATCTGAATTCTGAGCGCTGGCTTTGGAGAAAGGATTCAACATCTGCAGGCCCAGCATTCCTTGGTGGTCTCCATGTATCTTGACATCAGTCTTTGCCTGGATCTAGGAGCTTCACAGTGTAGGGATTTCGGATCCAAAGGACGCGGTCCACTCTTGACACTTCTTTGCTCATATCTCTCTCCTTTTAGCTCTTGATGCAAGGCATACCCATGGGAAACTCCCTTACATCCAATCAGGGTTGTGATGGGATTCTGGATATTGCAGCCCACTCTTAGCACTTTTACTGATTTATCACATCAGATCACGTAATAGGGAATCATCACATAACTGTCACATGACATCACTACATAACTGCCAAACCACTGAGAATAATGACCCAGCCAAGTTGACACAGGTTTTGGAAGGACACAAGTCAATCTATGACACAATATAATAACATATAGGTGACTTACACATGTATGTGTCGAATCCTGAACTAAACTGAATTTTCCAGTTACCTGAAGTTGGCCTGTATTCTGTTGTTGCTGGGTGACATGGGCTCCATTTTGACTCGTGGTGACTCTATGTGACAGAGTAGAACTGTCCTGTAGGGTTTCTTTGCTGTAATCGTCACTGAAGCAGATCACCACTATTTTCTACTACAGAGACACTGGGTGGGATTAAACCTTTTGGTTAGCAGCCAAGTACTTACCTGTTCCTGCCACCCTGCTAAAATGGTTAGAGCCAACCCTTCACTTGGTTAACCTACTCTGAGACTAGGGCAGGGCAGGCTTAGTGGCCATGCAAACTATCTGACCTGCCTGTCCTGTGCTTTGAAAGGACCTGTGCTCTGTAGATCCAGGCTTGATATTTGAAGAAGGGACCTTGCATTTTCTTTTTGCTAGGGATCCTAAATCCTAATAATATGTCTGAAGTGTGAGAGATGAAGTCTGGCCATCTTGACTTCTAAGGAGCACTCTGGCTGTACTTCTTCCAACACAGATCGGTTTGTTCTTTTGGCCATCCATGGCACTTTTAATATTCTCCTCAAATGCCATAACTCAAATGCATCAGTTCTTCTACGACCTTCCTTATTCACTCTCCAACTTTCACATGCCTATGAGGTTATTGAAAATATCATGGCTTGGGTTAGCAGTCCAGTGCTTATCCTACAGTGCTATACCAGAATTTCACAGAGAAGGAATACATGTCACCAAAGAGTCACACGGAAGTTTTTTCTGTACTTCTCCTCTAAGCACATTAGCAGCTGAATTGGGAGCCTACAGTCAGTATGACAAGGGGTTTACCTGAGTCTTGGCGACACCGGGAGTTTGGGATCAGGCTGCTAACTACAAGGTCTGTAGTTCAAACCCACGGGTCACTCCATAGGAAAAAGATAGGGCATTCTGCTCCCTTTAAGATTTAGAGTCTCAAAGCCCTACAAAGAGTCACTGTGAGACTGCATTGATTCTACATGACACAGAGTTTACTCGTGGAAAAGATACCAACTCAGCTATGCTCACTGATGAATGTGCACATACTAAATGCATCAAAAAGAGAGGGGATAGCTTTTCATTGTGCTGCATTTTGTTTGTAGCAAAGTTCCAATGGTCCTGTCAAGAAGTCTATGTGTGAGAAGGCTGTTGAAAGAAGGAACATTAGTAAAGAGCATAATAGTAACTTCAAAGCTGGATATATTCCAATCGATGAAGATCGTCTCCATAAAACGGGATTGAGAGGAAGAAAGGGCAATTTAGCCATCTGTGTGATTATCCTTCTGTTTCTCTTGGCGGTCATCAATTTAATTGTGAGTATATGATACAGAATACTGTTTTATAAACTACCATAATGATTTTTCATCTCTCTTATGGCAAAACCATGAACTTTGTTGCTATATATATAGTGTCTTGTTGAATTTTAATGATTATTGTTTACATAAAAAGTCTAATGTGCTAGTATTTCCAGGCATTGCTTCATTTGAGGAAAAAAGTTCATGGATTCTTCCGTTTAAAGGACTTCACTCCAATAAGGACAATGTCAAGTCAATAGAAAAGACCTGAGGCAGCCAAAATGTTTTCATTGCTTTCACCTTTCTTAAGAGGTTTGCAGTCAACTTGTCTGACACCTAGTCTTGTGTCAAGGTCCTATGT
>NW_006408727.1:63876-86980 GCF_000296735.1 Chrysochloris asiatica
CTAAAGAAAAAAATCTAAGCTTTCGATTGCAATATTGAAGGATTCCTTGGGCAAAATGAACAATGGAGAAAGCATCACAAGAAGATGAAAGTGTGAGGTGGGCTTCCAGTCCCATGGAACAAGTAAAGATCTTGTAGGCAAGAGGCTCGCATATAGAGTAGGGTACCATTAGACACCAGATTGGGGAGGCTAGGTTTACTGATCCATGGAGCTAGAGCCAAACATCATCAGACTAAAGCTCGTGGCAGAGTGTAGTGCTCTTTGAGCCTGTAGCTGCAGTACTAAAAGCCCTTTGTAACATTGCGTGAGCAGGACAGAGGTCAGACCAAAGAGCCAAGAATCAGAAAGAGGCCTGTCTGTGGGAATGGTAGAGAAGAGATTGTTCTGAACAAAGGATTGTATCATGAACATTTCTGATCCTGTTAGCTTCTCTAGTAAACCCCATAATCATGGAAAAAAAAAAAAAGAAGAAGAAGAAGAAGATAGAAGGAATATATAATCATTGTACCAAAAATAATTGGTTAACTTTTAACCCAACCATGGTACTGAAGGAAGAAGTTCAATCTGTACTGAAGTCATTAGTGAAAAACAAGGTTCCATGAATTGATGGACTACCAATAGAAATGTTTCAACAAACTGGAAGCACTTACTAGTCTATGCCAAGAAATTTGGAAGATAGCTATCTGACCAAGCATCTAGAATAGATCCACATTTTTGCCCATTCCAAAGAAAGGCAACCTAACAGAATGTGGAAAGTATCAAACAGTATCAGTAATGTCACATGCAAATAAAATTTTGTTGAAAATAATTCAAAAACACTTGTAGCAAGTACATAGACAGGGAGCTGTCAGAAATTTAAACCAGATTCAAAAGAGGACGTGTAACTATGGATATCATTGCTAACACCAGATGAATTTTGATTGAATGCAGAGAATACCAGAAAGAGGTTTACTTGTGTTTTATTGACTATGCAAAGACATTTGACTGTAGATCAAAACAAACTATGGATAGCATTGCAAAGAATGGGAATTAATTGTGCTTAATGGAACCTGTACATAGACCAAACAAGGGGATACTGAACGGTTCAAAATCAGGAAAGGTGTGCGCCACAGTTTTGTATGATGAATATAGAATTCAAGAGCTATACTATGTGAAAAAGAACACAGCCTCAGGATGAGAGAAAGATTCATTAACACCTGCAATATGCAAATGACAAAACTTTGATGAAAGTGAAGAGGACTTGGAGGAAGATCAAGCAATACAGCCTTCACTATAGATTACAACAGCAGGTAAAGAAAACAGAAATCCTGACAACTGACCAATGAACAGCATCATGATACAGAAAAGTTTGAATCGTCAAGGATTTTGTTTTATTTGGATCCATAATCAATGCTCATGAAAGCAGCAGCCAGAAAATCACATTGCATTGGACAGATAAGTTTGTTAAAGAACAAAGATGTCACTCTGAGCACTAAAGTGAGCCTGACCTAGGCCATGGTATTTTCAATCCTGGTGTGGTATTGTAGGATAACCACCAACCACTCCTTGGAAACCTTATACAGGATCACTGTAAGTCTGAACCAACTGGATGGCACTTAACAGCAACAACAATACGCATGTGAAAATTGGGCAATGAATAAGGAAGAGAAGAATTGATGCATTTGAATTGTGTTGTTCATGAAAAATATTGAAAGTACCATGGATTACCAGAAGAACAAACAAATCTGTCTTGGAAGAAGTACAGCCAGAATGTTCCTTAGAAGTGAGGATGCTGAGACTTCTTCTCATGTACTTTGGACATGTTATCAGGAGGGACCAGTTCCTGGAAAAGAATATTATATTTGATAGAGGATCATTGAAAGAGGAAGACTCCCAATGAGAAGGATTGACACAGTGGCTTAACAATGGACTCAAGCATGATGATTGTGAGGATCGTACAGGGCCAAGTAGAATTCATTCTGTTGTGCATAGGGTGGCTGTGAGTTGGGACCAACTGAGTGGCACCTAGTAACAACACAATATGCATGCATTCATACATTGTTGTTGTCAGGTGCCCTCCAGTTAGCTCCAATTCATAGCAACACTATGTACAATAGAATGAAACACTGCCTGGTCCTGCACCATCCCCACAATCGTTGTTAGCTTAAATCCATTGCTCCTAGCACTGTGCCAATCCATTTCTTTGGGGTCTTCCTCTTTTTCACCGACTCTCCGTTTTACCGAGCATGATATCCTCTTTCTGGTATTGATCCCTCCTAATAACGTGTCTGAGATATGAGAGACAAAGTCTTGTCATTCTGGCTTCTATGGAGTAGTGTTCCTGGCAGTCCATGACACTTTCAATAATCTTCTCCAACACTATAATAATAATGCATCAAGTCTTCTATGGTCTTCCTTATTCATTGTCAAACTTTCACATGCATATGAGGCTATTGAAAATACCATGGCTTGGGTCAGGCGCACCCTAGTCCTCAAACTAATATCTTTGCTCTTTAACATTTTAAAGAGGTCTTGTGCTGATTTACCTAATGAAATACGTGTCTTGATTTCTTGATTGCCACTTCCATGAGTTAATAGTGGATCCAAGCAAAATGACGTCTTTGATCCAAGCAAAATCCACAATGAGTTAATTGTGGATACAAGCAAAACTTCAGTCTTTCCTCCATTTATCTTGATGTTATTTATTGGCCCAGTTATGAGGATTTGTACATTGTGTGTGTGTGTAGAGAGAGAGAAAGAGAGAAGGAAGACGAACAGATAAAGAAAAACTCTTTCAAGAAATCTAGAAATGCAGATAGCAAGCCAAACTATCAATTAAATGTGAAAAATTATAAAGACTGTTTTACTCACGCACACTATGAAAATAAACCTACTTTTCCCTGAGTTCTATCTACCCTAAGAAGACACTAAACCAAGAAAGTTGAAGACAAGGATCGAGGACACTGGGTCTCTAGCACAGGACAGAGACAAAAGGAAGTTCCAACTGAAAGTGAAGGGAACACCCATGATTGCTGCTGGGTTGAAGATCAGAGCGTAACCAGTTTAGATTGGAGCAGGGAGTTAAGGGTTCCAGAAAGATTTCCGGAGGGAGAAATACAGAATTAAGATATTACTTGTGAGGGTTTGCTTGGTAAAATGCTTTACAGAAAAGTTGGAGGGTCTGAAAAGATCTAGTCAGATTTTTCAAGAAACTAAGCAATGAAAAAACAATCAAAAGAAAAATATTAAACTCTATGAAACAAGAAAGGAACTGTAATCGTAGAAAAATATTTGGTTTAACAGTGGGCAATACTTACATGGTCATAACAGTTGTTGAAATGTGAGGGGATAAAAGAAATAAGGGACTTCTGTTTTGGCTTTTAGCTGTTTGCATGTAATACTTTGATAACAATAAAAATGGGCGTGTTTATACGTAGAAACCCAATCAGTATGTCCACGGTGATGATGAAGCATTGTAGGACATCTTTAGTCCTTCTGATTGATGCTACCTCTTCATGGTGGGCTTTCGTTCTGTTTTAGATCACACTTGTTATCTGGGCCGTGATTCGCATTGGGCCCAATGGCTGTGACAGTATGGAGTTCCATGAAAGTGGTCTGCTCCGATTCAAGCAAGTGTCTGACATGGGAATCATACATCCTCTTTATAAGAGCACAGTAGGAGGAAGACGAAATGAAAATTTGATCATCACTGGTAACAATCAGCCTGTAAGTTCCCACAGTCTGTAAAATAGAATCTAAATGGGAGAGACATATGAGAGGAAAATTCTCTGTCAGATCAAGGTATTTATTTTTATCCGTAAGAGAATTCTAAAAACTAACTCTTCTGAGTTAGTTTAATTTGGAAA
Source organism: Chrysochloris asiatica (assembly GCF_000296735.1). Classification (NCBI taxonomy): domain Eukaryota; kingdom Metazoa; phylum Chordata; class Mammalia; order Afrosoricida; family Chrysochloridae; genus Chrysochloris; species Chrysochloris asiatica. The sequence goes on from NW_006408727.1 coordinate 67,722, forward strand.
TATTTAGAAATACAGAGTTGGTTTTAGGAAATGGATATTTTCCTTTAAAGAAAATTCATAAATACATTTGATAGTATAATTGGGCTAATCATCTACTTAAATTAGATTCTCTCTTAATTGTCTGGATTTTGCTCCCAATAGCATTTTCTACGACAAGTGTAATTTGTGTAAAAACACACCATTTACTATTCCCACTTTTCTTCTAAAACTCATTTGCCTCCAGTCGACTCCCACTCGTGGCCACCCCATGAGTGTACAGGGTCGCTATGAGTCGGAACCGACTCCATAACAACAACAACAACAACTACCCACTGAAAACTCACTGGAGCAGAGCTATTCCATAGGGTTTCCGAGGAGGAAGCCAATTCTCCCTTGTCTCCCACAGAGCGGTGGTACGTTTGCTGACCTTTTAGTTAGCAGCCCACTGCATACCATCCCATCCGAAGCAGAATATCCTGTGCTTTCTGAAAGACTTGTAGACAGTAGGCCAGTGCAGTCAGTGGCAGGCCATGCTCAAGTGTCCGCTATAACATAGGTTTCTCCTAAATAGAAGCTCAAGGACGTATTATTATTTGCTGCTCATTTTAGACCTTGGGCATATGTCCTATGACCCAGGTACTTCTGCAGAGCAATATAAACAAATAACTATATGTTGTTGTTGGTAAGTGCTGTCCAGTCAGTTCCTACTCATAGTGACTGTGTACAGGGTTTCTGAGAAGTGGCTAGTGAGTTGGAACTGCCAACCTTGTGATTCACACTGACCTTGTGATCTAGTGCTTATTCTACAGTGCCACACCAGGGCTTCAAATTACTATTTAAGCCTCCTTTTTAAGAAACTCTTATCCCTAGAGAATGGAGAGAGGACCCATCCTTTTAAAAGGACAGTCATGTGTGACTTAGTGTCCACCATACATTCTAGGAAATAGGCTGTTAAATGATTTGGATATTATCTGACCACCATATTATATACAGATAGTTCCTGGATAACGAATGAACTTTACATTCTTAAGTCTTTCTTTAAATCAAATGTGTACTTAAACTGGAGTAGTTAGGTGCTTAACAAACGTCAGTCAAATGTTTGTCTTAGTATATGAGTGTATTGTATACCTTTCTATGCATAAAAACATTAAAGAAATACTTCTAGATATACTAAAACATCTTTAACATAATAAAACTTAATAGTAATGTCTGATGATTCATGTCACCAAGTCGCACCCATTTGTTATTTTGAACCACTGTATGTACTTAAAATTTTTAATTGAATAGGCTTTATAATGTGGCGCTGTGGGTTAATGCGCCAGACCTCAAAGTCGTTTGAATCACAAGGTTGGCAGTTCAGGCTCACCAGTTGTTCCTTGGAAACCCTATACAGGGTTGCTATGGGTCAGAATTGACTCGATGGCACTTAACAACAACATAGGCATTTAGGAACAGGGGTGTTTATATGGTTGGACCTTACCAAAACAGACATTATGTGGTGGCTCAGGACTGCATTTGAATTTGCCTATTTGTAGTGGTTACGAATCGGGCTGCGAACCATAAGGTCAGCAGTTCGAAACTACCAGCGGTTCCGCAGGAGAAAGATGAGGCGTTCTGCTCCCGTAAAGATTAACAGCCTCGGAAACCCTGTGCAGGGTCGCTATGAGTCGGAACCGACTCCACGGCACATAACAACAACAACAGCAATTGTTGTAGAATGTTTATAATGTTCTTCATAAGTTTTTGTTGCAGTTTTTTTTTTTAAATCATATTCATGATGAAGTGTTTCTCTGAAGATTGTTTTTCAGCAAGGGACAACGAAGCTCAGTGTAGAAAAGAACAAAACTTCCATTACTAGTGACATTGGTATGCAGTTCTTCGACCCAAGGACTCAAAATATTTTATTCAGCACAGACTATGAAACGCATGAATTTCATTTGCCAAGTGGAGTGAAAAGTCTGAATGTTCAAAAAGCATCTACTGAAAGGGTATGATCTGTTTTTATGACTTTTTTGAGAATATTGTTAGAGAATTGTCTGAAGTCGTATATTGGACCAATGGAAAAGATTAGTTCTAGCTCTGTCTAGGTTATGTGAACGTTACCAAACCATCTGCCTGTTTCCATTTCCACATTTCTGATGGGGCTTCAAAAAGTTCATGGAAAAATTCCATTGTCTTTCCATTCTATTTTTCCATAAACTTTTAGAAACCCCCTTATATAAAATGTAAACAAGAAACACTTGCCTCTCATAACTCATTGTTGAAACTCATTTCTTTATCTCTGATAATAATTCTCGTGTTACTATAAACACATTTTCAGCACTTTTTTTTTTTTTTAATATTTCAGATTACAAGTAATGCTACTAGTGATTTAAATATAAAAGTTGATGGACGTGCTATAGTCCGTGGAAATGAAGGCGTATTCATTATGGGCAAAACCATTGAATTTCATATGGGTGGTAACATGGAACTAAAGGCTGTGAGTATATATGTATTAAGAGTTTAAGATAATTTAGTATGTAAGTTTATTTAATTTTGTATGCTAATACTTACATATATGAATAAATGAGTACAATACAGTAACATGCTGTTACTTCAATAATGGTCTAGTTGCATTTCAAATTTTTATATAGAAAGAAGCTTATAATAAATTGTTAAGAAAAGGAAAATTATGAAACAAATTGTGAAATATCTTGTTTGTATTATCAAGACATAGTATATTTATTGAAACATTGAGGAGTATACCAGATATCACCACTAATTAGCTATGGAGAACAGAAGAACAGGTCAATTTTATTTTTATTTCTGCTCACTTATATTTTTCAGTTTTTCCTGTAATGATCACTTGTATCATTTTAAAATGAAAAAAAAATCCATTTAAAACAGAATTCCAGAAGAACAGAGTTAAGAAACTATGCCCTGAAGTTTTCGTTTTTGTTTTTAATTGAAACCTTTTTTATATGCTTTCTTGAACTTGATATCCAGTGACATGAAACAAACAATTCGCAAATTTGTAATATATATATGTTTCTGTGGTTAATTATAAAGGAACAACATTTTGTCTTTATTTTAGCTGTTGAGAAGTTACAATTTTATTGTTGCTTCAGAGATTGTATTTAATGGTTTTCATAGTTCGTACAAGGAGCTCTGGTAGTGTAGTGGTTACGAATCAGGCTGCTAACAGGAGTTCAAAACTACCAGCTGTTCCGTGGGACAAAGATGAAGTTTTCTGCTCCCGTAAAGGTTTACAGGTCGCTATGAGTCAGAACCAACTCCATGGCACATAACAACAACAATAACAATAGTTCATATAAAGATGCTTCGTTGTTGTAGTTAAGTGTCTCTGAGTCGGTGCCGACTCATAGTGACCCTGTATAGGGTTTATGAAGCATGGCTGATGAGTTTGAACCTCCAGCTTTGCGGTTCAAACCTACCTTGCAGTTCAAACCTACCTTGCAGTCAAGTGTTTATCCTACATGCCATACCAGGACTCGGTAAGTACCCCCAAATTTTTATCTGTTTACAATTCTTATCAAAGTATAATTATTCAAAATATAGTCTGGGCACATGTGGTGCAAAGGATTTGCACTTAAACAGGCCTGGTGATCTGCTTCCCTAAGATTACAGCCTAGAAAACTCCCTGGAGCAGCTTCACTCTGTAACACAGAATCAACTCAGCAGCAACTAACAGTGCTCTGTGCCCTGAACTAAAGCTCATTACATTTGTCTTAATAATCCAAACTCCACCTTTGTCAAATTGATTCCACCTCCTAGTAATCCTATGTGGTGTCTGTGTGCCGTGGAGCCGGTTCTAACTCATAGAGACCCTCTACAGGGTTTCCGAGGCTATAAATCTTTACAGGAGCAGAAAGCCTCATCTTTCTCCTGCGGAACCGCTGGTAGTTTCGAACTGCTGACCTTGCGGCTCGCAGCCCGATTCGTAACCAGTACGCTAGGACAGAGTAATACTGCCTCATAGAGTTTCCAAGGTTGTAAATCTTTACAGAGCTGACTGTTGCATCTTTCTCTGGAGAAGCAGCTTGTGGGTTCAGACCACCAACTTGGCAGCCAAGCATCGTGGCAACTGTGCCACCAGTTTTGCTGTGGTGGTGGTGGTGGTTATATGCCATCAAGTCAGTTCCTACTCATAGCAACCCAATAGAGGGCTTCCAAGGCTGTAAAACTTTACAGGAACAGAAAATCTTTCTCCCATGGAGTGGCTGGTGGATTTGAACTGCTGACCTTACAGTCAACAGCCCAACGCATAACCTACTATGTTGCCAGGGTCCTTCAAATTCGTCTTACCAGGCATTAAACAACAAAAGTGAACTTAAACCTAAGGGCTAATAAGTAGTTCTTAATCCTTTTTACAAAAATGTAATTCCATCATTTTTAGAACAATAAACTATAAAAATGAAGTAATTCCTTCATTTTCATAAACAGCTTTTCTCTGAAAGCACATATTCCCATCTCAGTAATAAAGAGAAGCATCAAGTGTGATTCTTGCAGGCTACATTTTACATGTGCTGTGTTTGGGAGTCGTTCTGAGAGTCAAGTAGTTAGCAGTGCAGAATGGCCACAGTGGGTATTGCCCTTGGCACCAGGAAGTCAAAGGAGCAGAGACCATTAGCAAGTTACAGAAACTTTTGATTTTTCCACTTGAAAATGTTGGACTAATAATTCTTGCCCCTTTTCCACCTTGCTGTTAACATAGCAAATGTTGTTGCTGTGTGCTATCAGGTTGGTTCAGACTCGTAGTGACCCTCTTGTTGGTACGAAGTGCCGCTGAATAGGTTCCAACTCCTAGTGACCCTGTGCAGGGTTTCCGAGAAGCAGCTGATGGGTTTGAACCACCGGCCATGTGATTCACAGTCCAGTGCTGATCCTACAGCGCCACAGCAGGAGTCCTGGATAGGGTTTAAATACACATGCACACATAAATGTCAGTTTCTTCAGCACTGAACTTCCAACATTGAAAAGATCATTTGTTTTATAATCCAGTTAATGTCAGTGGCTAATTTTAAAGTATGTAAGTTAATTAGTTACTGTTATTGTTGTTGTTAGCTGGAGCTCTGGTAGCGTAGTGGTTACGAATCTGGCTGCGAACCGAAAGGTCAGCAGTTCGAAACTACCAGCTGTTCCGCAGGAGAAAGATGAGACTTTTTGCTCCTGTAAAGATTTACAACCTCAGAAACCCTGTACAGGGTTGCTATGAGTTGGAACCGACTCCACGGCACATAACAACAACAACATTGTTGTTAGGTGCCTTTAAGTCAATTCCAACTCATAGCAACCCTGTACAGGGTTTCTGAGCAGCTTTTAAAAATAAACTGCTTTAAGAGATCATTTGAAGCGAGTAAATTAAATAACCACAAGATGGCAGCATAGGAACAAAATTTGAAAATTTGTCTCCCTAGATTTATGCTCCAGATACATATTGGAGTCCTGGTATGGTATGGGTTCAGACTCACCAGCTGCTTCTCAGAAACCCTATACAGGGTTTCAATGATTTGGAACTGACTCAATAGCACTTAACAACAACAAAACAACAACCGCTACATAGGAGTCCTGGTGTAGCAATGTAGGATAAGCAGTATACCACTAACTAACTGCAAGGTCAGAGTTTCAAACCCTATAAAGGGTTACTGTGAATCAGGACTGACTCGATAACACTTAACAACAACACCCACTACAGAATCAGTTAGCTGTTTTGATTTTCTTATAACCAATTTTCTCTCATTGTTTTAAATACCATCTATCAGATTATGGAGTCCTTGTGTGGCACTGCTGGTTAATGCGCCAGACTGCAAGGCCAGTTTGAACCACAAGGTCGGTAGTTCAAGTTCATCAGCTGTTCCTTGGAAACCGTATATAGGGTCGCTATGAGTCTGAACTGACTCAACGGCACTGCACAAGAACAACAATCAGGTTATGGCTCCCAGAGTAAGCCCTGCTCAGGCATCTCTTCTGCATATAAGGTTTATATTCCCAACTGCCTGCTAACCATCTCCCCTCAGCTAGCCAATAGATATCACAAGTCTCCAATCAGAGTAATGCCATCAGTACATCTGCAAAGCCTGCTAACTCTCCCTTCACATGATTCAGTCTGCTTGCTTCTCACCACCTCCACCTCCACCACCACCTCCACCTCCACAGTGTAAACCAACCACCGTCATTTCCTGCCTGGCCAGTTGGAACAGCCTATCACCTGGACTCCCTGCTTTCATTTGTCACCCCTGTTCAGTTCTCCACACAGCCTCCAGATAATGGCACTTGTCTACTCAAACTGGCTTCCCATTTTGCTTGGTATAAATTCCAAAGTCCTTTCTCTGACTCATCTCCTACCAATGTCCCCGTCACCTAAACCTGCTGCTGCTGACACTGCTGCACTCATCTTCCAAATGTTCCAAGCAGGTCTTCATTTGGGTGCTTCATCTCTCCTGTTTTATCTGCCTGGAGCGTCTTCCCAGTCACATGACTTACACCCACTTCATCCAGGTCGCTGTGAGTGTTGTCTAATCAGAAGGCCTTTCCTGGCCACCCTACATAAGCCAGAGCCCTCATCTGCACACACTCACCACTGACCCTGCTTGATTTTTCCTCATAGCGTTTATCACATTGTCTGTGCTATGTGTCTTAGTCATTACTTTCTTCTCTGCCCACTACCCCATTAAATGTCAGCTTTCTCAACATGGAATTTTGCCTGTTTTATCTACTGCTCTGTCCCCAGCACCTTGTTAGGTGCTGTCATTTCCAACTCAGAACGACCCTATGGGCTCCTGGTATGATGATACAGGATCAGCAGTTCAAACCCACCAGCTGCTCCTTGGAAACCCTATACAGGGTCGCTATGAGTCGGAAATGAGTGAACGGCACTTAATAACAACAGCAACCCTATGTACAACAGAGCAAACACTGCCTGGTCCTGTGCAATTGTTATATTGGAGCCCATTGTTGCTGCCACTGTTCCAGTCCGTCTCGTTGGAGGTCCCCCGCTTTTTTACTGACCCTCCACTTTTCCAAGTATGATGTCCTTCTGCAGGGACTGGTCCCTCCTGATAACTTGTCCAAAGTACAAGACATAAAGTCTCACCATCCTAGCTTCTGAAGCGCATTCTGGCTGCACTTGTGCCTAGACAGACTTGTTTGTTCTTCCGGCAGCCCATGGTATTTGCAGTATTCTTTACTAGCACCGTAAGTCAGATGTATTGGTTCTCCTACTTGATGATTATTTGTTGAATGAACGTAAGCAGAATGAGAGGAAAGGAGCGAGAGAGGGGTTTCATTTTTGTATCTGATGTCAGGGCAGTCCCCAATTCATGGTGACTCTATGTCCAACCAAAAGAAAGCCTATTGGCCCTGTGCCATTAACATGACTGGTCGCAGATTGGACCAGAGAGAGATTTGTTGTTGTTAAGCTTTGCCAAGTCAGTTCTGACTCATAGCGACCCTGTATAGGGTTTCCAGAGAGTGACTGGTGGGTTTGAGCTACTTACCTTGTGATTAGCGGTCAAGTGCTTATCCTACAGTGTTATACCAGAAGTCTCCAAAAAGAAAGATTTGTGGACCTGAACTACAAGAATGTTCTTGGAGCTACGGGCTTGAAGAAGAGCACTTCCAGGAAGTTTCCTATGGGTGCCTGGTCTTCAAAATGATATGGTTTGAATTTTTCATTTATAGTAGGGCAACAAAAACATGAAAAATTCTAACTTATTATTTCAAGGAGAAAAGCAAATATTTTTTTCTTATGATCATCAGCTTTGTTATTGTTGTTAAGTGCCATCAAGTTGTTTCCAACTCTCAGCAACCCTGCATAGGGTTTCCAAGGAGCAGCTGGTAGGTTTGAACTGATGGTCTTGTGGTTCGCAGTCATGTGCTGATCCACAGCGCACACCAGCTTATTAATCAGTAATTTTGTATATCGATGTGTTAGGAGTTAACAAATGAAAATATCTGAGACTTTATTGAAGTCACTGTTATTATACACTTAGGAGTTTTATTATGCACTGAGGAGTTTGATGGAATTTTAGTCATTGAGAAATCAAGTGTGGGGCCAGTTTGTTGACATACATAATGAACTAAATGAGCTAAGAGGTTCACTATTTGAATCTTAAAGTTGGTTTTGTCTTTGCTCTTTCTTACTGCTGTATTTTCTCCTTAACTTTCCCAAACTTGTCAACTTTTGTTTATTAACCATTATTCTATCCTACTTTTGGAGGTAAATAAATCATATTATTATCCTCCTAATAGGAAAATAGCATCATTCTAAATGGAACTGTGATGGTCAGCACAACTCGCCTGCCCAGCTCCTCCTCTGGAGACCAGTTCAGTAACAGCGACTGGGTACGCTACAAGCTCTGCATGTGCGCTGACGGAACTCTCTTCAAAGTACAAGTGACAGGCCAGAACATGGGCTGCCAAATCTCAGACAACCCGTGTGGAAACACTCATTAGAAGAACCCCAGAGGTCATGAATATGTTCATATCATGACTCAACTTTTTTTTTTTTTTTTTTGAGGATGCATGCAAATCATTGTTGTTGTTGTTGTTTTTTCAGGTTGTGATAATTCATTGTAATTATTTTATCTGCTGACCACAACTGTATTCATTGTGTAATCTCCATATTTAACACAGCCTCAGAGCTTAAATTTGAATACATTTTATTAAGTTGCAGTGGTAGGTCAGCAGTTCGAACCCACCAGCCACTCTTGAGGAGAAAGATGTGGCAATCTGCTTCCTAAAAGATTTCAGCCTTGAAAACCCTATGGGGCAGTTCCTTTCTGTCCTTTAGAGCCGCTATAAGTCAGAATCGACTTGATGGTAGTGGGTTTTTGGTAAAATAATTATGAGAAGTGAGTACAAAATATAGAAAATTCATCATTTAAAGAGATGTTTTTAAATTCTACTGTTCCTTGTCTCAAGGATAAAGGGCTGAGCGACTGTTTAGACGCACTATAAGTAAGCTCTTGGGAGCTCTAATAGTTCCACTTAAGGTGTTTAAAAGGTACACTGTCAGTAAGTGTTACATGTTGTCTTTGGACTTCTAAGAGGAAAAACAGATTCTCAGTGCATATATGAGCCATATTCTCTTACACACAAGTAAAGTCATGACAGAGTTCACATTTGTAAGATAGTAAGAAATTGGTTCCTTAGTTTTGCACTAGGAAGAAAATATTCTATAATCAATTGTTTACTTGAAGTCCTATTAAGTGTTCATAATGTGGTAGACATTAAAACACAACCTCAGCTTTCACTTTGAAATAATAGTAACTCGGTTGAACATCTTATACACCCTGGGCATTGTCCTAGGCAGTGCATGTTTAGTATCTCTCATTCTATGAATTATTGTCTCAGCTTTATCCATTAGGAAACTGAGGATCGAAGAAGTTACTTGGCAAAGTTGGGATTGGAATCTAGACGAGATTCAAATTTAGGGTATCTGATTTTCAAATAGCTTGTTCTTTTCACTATCTGCACTGAATTTTTAATTATTTCAAGCTCTAGAAAGATGAACAAAAACAAATTAAAACTAGCAGATAGGAGAAAATCAAAACAAGTGTGCTTACTCAAGTTAAAAGGCACAGAATGATCAGACGCTGTCAGATTTAATCTTCTTTTCAGCCAACTCCAAAATGTTACAGAGAGGTCAAATTGGCCTCATTATGGGTTACCTCAATTTCCCAACTGATGGATTTTGGCATATTAGAGTACCTGAACAGGTAATAGGTATGCCAAGATATTGGTAACCTCAGCCCTTGGAGTACCACACTGGGAAGTGGGGAGACCGTAGGTCCCAGGTAAGTCCTGCTGGCCAGGAAAGGCCTGGTGTGCTTGGTCCATTACCCGTACAAACAGGAGACTTTTCAGTATGTGCCATTCCTGGATGACAGTAGGGAAGCACTGGGGAAAGAAAGGTGTTAATGTAGGAGATAATACTTGTACAAGTAATTTTCAAGTACACAAATTGATCTTTGCTCCTAATATCCCCGTCCCATTGTAATTATTTACAACCCTCCACCTGGCATTTCACTGCAGGATAAGCACTGGACCTCAGAGTCTACGGTTCAAATTCACCAGTTGCTCCTCAGAAACCCTATACAGCGTCGCTATGAATAGAAACTAATTTGATGGCACTTAACAACAACCCAGTTGATTTTTAATGTATTTCATATTTTATTTGAAAGGAACTGGTATTTATTATTAATACACACACACACACACATACACACACATCAAGACAGGGACCCAGTAGTCTGCTATGAAAGGCATTCAGGTACACCTACTACTCCTCACATATGAATAGTCTCATTAGCTTACATCTCACATTTACAACTGTAGTAGAAAATCTACTGACTATTTTGTGCATTAACAATATACATCCAGCAGTAATGAATGCCGAGGTTTAAGGCAAGAGTAACCCTGGCTGTGACGGTTCAGGTTGTATGTCAACTTGGCTAGGCCGTGATTCTCAGTGGTTTGGTGGTTATGTAATGATGTCATGTGACTATTATGTAATGATCTAGCTTTGAAGTTACATAAGGATGTTATCTTCCATTGTGAACTAATATGGTCATCCTCCATTTTTGCATATCTCCAGTTTTCACATAACAACCTGGTCTTTGGAACCTAACCGTGTTGGTAACCGAGGAATGGGTATATTGCAATATTTTGTTATGGTCACTTTGAACTCTGTAGATAAGAAAATGTAAAAATCTAATGGTATTCCATATTACAGTTCTCTTTGATAGAAAAACCAAGTACCTTAAAGATTTTTGAAAAGTCATTAAATTGTACTGAAATAGGATTGATTTCCCACCTCACAGTAAGAGTGTAGCTTTTAAATGAAAAAAAGAAAAAAAGGTGAGATTTCTAACCTGTAAGTATTTCTAACCTGTAAGGATATTCAGAGCCCACCAGAATATATGCAATATCATCCAGCATCTGAATGATACTCAGAACCAGTCCATTGGAATTTTCCTTTAGCTATTCAGTAAATATAGTTTTAATTGATACATTCATAACTTGTCTGTACTGAGATTTCTTCTTAAAGCCCTGTAATTTTTTTTTCTTAGAAAAACTACAGAATACTATACTAGAAAGTATTCCTTGTTTATTGAATATAATTCATGAAGTAACCTACTTTTACTCCTCTTTGACATATACTTGGGTTTTTGATACATTTCCATTGAATACTTTGGACGTGTGAGGATATTCTGATGCTCTCATAAACCTGAGGATTAAGGGAACCAGGACAGCATTTTAGAACACTTAACGGACTGTCCTAGCCTTTTCACTGAAATGAAGTCCACGAAAATACATTGAACAAGAGCAAATGGTCCATTTTACCTGTGACTGATTTTGACAGTAACACTTCAGTTGCTCTTTCTTGCCACAAGATGGTACTTTTCTGTAAACTGAACCCCTAACTTTGGCTCTTCCTGCTGGATGTCGACCCCTTCAGTGACCACTGACAGGACAAGCAGCCAACTTGAAGGAGGTGGATGATGGAGACAGGATCCCAGGACGGGCAGAGACGGGCCTGTTGATAGAATATTTCAGAAACGGGCTGCAGTGACAAGGGGGACAAATGAAAGAAATGCATGCTGGTTTGCAAACAGCCTGAGGAGAAGCCAGGAGAAATAACACAGCCACACAGTGTGGGAATTGCTTGTTTATGGTCTTCAATGTTGAGATGCATTTGTATTCTCTTTGCACTATTAAGAAGCAAAATCTGTGTAATGGTTGTGATGACAAAAAAATCGTAATGATGATTGTGATGATGTAAAAGTTCTGCCTAAAGTTTGGTTTTAAAGAGGGTGAGAATGCCCACTGAAAAGCTGATCATTTTCCTACTCTTTAAAAAAAAAAAAAGTGTTGCGGTCGAGGGGGAAGATCATAAACTGTGCTGTACAAAAATAATCCTGTAAGTCCGTTTCAGATCACTAACCTGAGTTTCAGTCACAACTGTTAGTGACCTTTGATTAAAATAAAGATTCTGTCAATTGTATGCTGTTCATTCTTTAATGGGTTAACAGGCTTCAGCTTGATCATACAAACCTAATGAATTCCAATATGATTTGAGAAGGGACTATCAATGGTGCTTATATGAGGGGGCTTCAGAAAATTCATGGGAAAATAGAATGAAGGGATAATGGAAGTTTTCCACAAACTTTCTGAGACCCCTAGAAGTTGGAAAGTTATACAGTCCTAGGTGAGATAGTCCCCACCCCCCGTCCATTGCAGAAGGCCGCTGTCCAGTGTCCGAGGGTGGTACACATTGTCACTGTGGACACCAGCTTCTGGCAGTGAAAGGGTGAAGGTCTGCCACAGGACAGGCAGTGGGGGAGGATGGGTGGAGCCTCACACACTCAGGTCTAATCTCCACCTAAGGAACCAGATACAGACCTATGAAAACTACCTAAAGATCTTAAGGTATGTCATTGAAACAATGTTATGTGTTTTTTCTACGTCTTTGTTGTTAAGTGCTGAGTCAGTTCTGACTCACAGGGACCCTATATAGGATTTGGGAGGAGCAGCTGGTGAGTTTCATAACCAAAAATCCTGTCTTTTGCTTTTCTTCTAATTGTTTTGTCAACTCCATTTTTTCTTTTCTTTTCCCTAAGAATGAACTTTTCATTGCCTTCGTACTTTCTAGTTTGCTTTTGTTTATTGGCTTTCCCAACTCAGTCTCTGATATACAAACACCCAATATTTATAATTACTTTCTCCTATTTCAACCTGTGCTGTGGAGTCAATACTGACTCATAACAAGCCTGTATGGGGTTTCTGAGAGTGTCAATCTTTACAGAAGCAGAAAGCCTCATCTTTCTCCTGAGAAGCAGCTAGGCGATCCAAGCTGCTGGCCTTGCCGTTAGCAGTGCAACCCCTACGGAACTCTTGAGGCTACCAAGGATTTACATTTTACCTAATTAGTTCCAGTTTCCTAAAGGATTTTTTCTGGAGTTTGTCAGTGATTTCTTATCTCATATATTTTGTAAGGAGACCCAATGATGCTGTAGGATTAGCACTAGACTGCTAACTACAAGGTTGGCAGGTCAAACCCACCAGCCACTCCATGGGAGAAAGACGAGACTTTCTGCTCCTGTAAAGAATTACGGCCTCGGAAATCCTATACAGGGTCTCTGTAAGTCAGAATCAACTCAATGGGAATGGGTTTTTAGTTGTTATATATGTTTGTATCTATCATTTTTTTTTTACATATTAATAACTTTTACTTTAAGACATAGGATTCTTTGTAGTGGACTCAAATCTATTAGCTAACATATAAATCCCCTCAAGTTAAAAAACATGATCAGTGAAGATTTTTCATTTGTGGCCCCTTAATAAACAGTTTTCAACTTTATCTTCCTCTTCAATACTGGAATGTAATGTGCCTATGAATGGGACTGCATTCTTTGTTGTTGATGTTATATTAGCTTGGTGTACAATGGTATATTAGCTTGGTGTACAATGGTATATATAATGATTACAACTTTTAATATGGAAAATATACCTTTCTGACTATGCAGATGAATTCAATTTCTAGTATTACATGAGAGGTACACTATAAAATAAACCATGTTGTAGGGCACCTTTGCAGTTCATATCCATACCTGAATTTAGATGCCTTTCAAATTATGGGAGAATTGACCTTGTAAGAGACAAAAAGTTAAAAAGTTACCTGGTACACTTGATTCACCCATGTATTCATTCAGACAAGCAAAGCCCACTGACAGGTTGCAGACCATTAAAAATATAAAGCATGGAAGAGCTTATAGTCTTACTGGGATTTCAAAACAGACACAAAGCAAGCAGCAATGCTGAACAGTATTAATTTTTTGTTAAATAATGCTACTAACAAGCACCCATTGATTCAATCAATAGTAATAGATTCCCACAGACAAAACAGACAGTAAAACAGGTAAAAAGATCTTGCGGTCACAGGATTTGAGATGGACCATGAAAGATATATAGGATTTGGATTGGAGAGAGACATTCATTTAAGCTTGACATTCATCTAGCAAGAGAAACATGTATAGTTTCTTTACACAAATAGTTGCTCCACACATGCATATCCAAAAAAATAAGGTTAGCCAGATAATGCAAAGTCTTGCATGTCAATTTAAGGAATTTTGACTACAGGTGATAAGGACTCCTTTGTGGTTTTCGAATGAGGAAAACCATGTTTTGGGAAAATGATCCTTTGGGATCATCTAGAATGGAGTAGGACTCCTGATGTGGTGCTGTAGAATCAGCACTGGACTTTGAACCACAAGGTTTCAAACTCAACCAGCCACTCCTCAGAAACTCTATACCAGATCACTAAGAGTTGGAACTGACTCAACAGCATTTAACAACAGAATGGATTAAGACGCAAAGTGAAGAGGGAGAGGCAGCAAGATCAGCTAAACCATTCCAGTATTTCAGGCTGTAATGAGAACTAGGAAGCCTGCCACTAGAACTGAAAAGAAGGAATGATTTGCTGTAAACAAACATTCCATACCGAATAATGAGAATATTTGTGTACACTCGGCTTTTAAAATGAAGTTTAGTTTAATAAAAACATATCACCTTCCAAATAGTTTTTTGAATATGCATTCTGTAATTTTCATTTAAGGGCACTTACTTTAAAACTTTCAATTGCTTCTTAAGAATTTTATTGTGGACAAGATTCTTGATGTTTCTGAATCTTATTACATCTCTCTGACTCGGATGCAGATGAGTCTCTTTATAATCTATTTATTTATGTTGTATTGGTGGTGGGGGTGGGAGTGGTGGTACCCTTGAGTCAGTTCCAACAGGACAAAACCGTGCTCGATCCTTCGCCAGCCTCACAATTGTTAAGTTTAAGGCCACTGTTACTGCCGCTGTATTTATCCATCTTTTAAAGGTCTTCCTCCTTTTCACTGACCCTCCACTTTACTAAGCATGATGTCCTTCTCCAGGAGCTGATGTCTCTTGACAGCTTGCTCAAAGGGTAAAAGGCAAAGTTCTGCCATCCTGGCTTCTAAGGAGCATTCTGTGATTGTACTTACCTCTTCCAAAGCAGACTTGTTTATTTGTTCTTCTGGTACTTTCAATATTCTTTGCCAACACTACCATTCAAATGCGTTGATTCTTCTACTGTCTTCCTTATTTATTGTCCAACATTCACATGCATATGAGTCGAATGAAAATACCATGGTTCACACATACCTTAGTGCTCACAGTAACATCTTTGTTATCTAACACCTTAAGAAGGTCTTTTGCAGCAGATTTGCCTAATACAATATGTCTTTTGGTTTCTGGACTGTTGCTTCAAGAGTGCTGATTGTGTTGATTTGCTTCATCCAAGCAAAATGAAGCCTTTGACAACTTTAATCTTTACTCCTTTTATCACGACATTTATTTGTCCAATTGTGAGAATTTTTTTCTTTAGACTGAGGTGCAATGCATACTAAAAGTTGTAGTCTTTGATTTTCATCAATAAATATTTTAAGGGCTCTTTGCTTCCAGTAAAATGATTTTCAAATGAAAATTATTTGAAAAGTAACAAAAGCCACAAAACAATGCTTGTCATTCTTATGGTAGTTAAAAAAAAAGAAGAAGAAGAAGCAAGAATCTCTCTTGAGTTGAACTTTATACTCATATGGAAAGGGGAAATTCACAGTTCAGTATAACAATGTTATCTCATTCCTGCAATAAACCACAAAGCTGATTACAGTGTTGTAGATAATTACAGTAGACTTTGGCTGGTACTAATGATCAGCAAGGAAGCAGAAAATTCTTTAATCTTGGTAATGTTTCATTCCAAAGTCGATGGCAGGGTGCGCAATATTGGAAAAACAGAAGGGAAACCTAAGTAAATACGTATTTCCTGAAAAGTTATGGGAGCCCTTTCTTGAAGATGTGCCATATATATAACTGTATGCCATCTTGGTGGCTGCATTTTCATGCAGTGATTTCCCAAAATGCCAAATAACCCACTTAAATTGGCAATTGAGGCTAGATAAGTTTCTAGCATCTTAAATTGAAAATGATCTGCTTCTTCCTGGCTGTTGGTTTTTATATAAGTTATTTTGAATAAGCTCATTTGTTTTCTTTTTTTTCTAGGCATTATGGAAAACTGCTCTTTCAGAGTCATTACCATGGTGATAGGTCTTTATGTTGCTGGAACCATGGCAAACACATCAAAGAAAAGCGGTATTTCATTCAGTTCTGTATGCCACTGGAATGACTATCTTCTGATAAACCGTTCCTTCACTAGAAAGCATGTAGACACATCACAGACATCAGTCCTCATGGATGTAAGTTTCAATTGCTTCAGTAGTCTCTCTCAGTCATCCATGAACAAAGAAGAATGGAAAATAAATTATCTGGAGCTCAGTAACAATCGCCTACCAAAAATAACTGTAAGCACTCTTGCATACTTAGGTGGTTTGGAAATACTAAATCCCAGCAATAATGCCATCCACTTCATTTCACTGGACCTGCCAAGCCTTAAACCCTCATGGGTGAAGCGCCGCAAGAGCAGAAATGGCCTTTTGTTGCTAAAGGTGCTCATTCTTCAGAGAAATAAACTCAGTGACACTCCCAAGGGTGAGTACACCTGTAAGAGATGGAATAGAGCACCATGGGAATATGGGGAGTTAATGTTTTACACCAAGGTGATGCCCAGGTTTATTTTCATTTTCAAAGGAAGAGCTGAAACTAAAGCAGTTTGATCAGAGCAAATATAATACAGGGTATCTCCGTGGAATTTGAAATGTGAAGTTATAGTATGCAGGATATAGATGCAATGGAATTTACTCCCCCCCCCCAGGACAATTTTCATTAATGTTACATGGAATTGTCAAGAGACACTAGGATATTTTTAAGTGCTAAGTAATGATGCATAATTTAAAATGGTCTCTTTTGATTATCGTGTTTGTTACGAAACAGAGAAAAGCACAGGAAAAATTCAAATGCTTCTAATATGTGACACAGTTCAAATAAAATGTGTGCAAAAAGGTGACACCAACCACCCCTCCCACAGCACTCCACTCAGCTGGGGTTCGATATAATTCATTGCAGGGACCACACAGAACTCAGACACCATACTCACAACTCTGGGGGTTATTAGGGAAATTAACAGATCCCAAATCAGAGTCAGAAATTCTCAGGGCACAGTTGTTCCAGTTAGGACAGCCTCTCCTCATCTGTACCCACAAGCAGGCCTCTGTATCTGGTCAATGGCACAAAGGTCTTTTAGGGCTGCTGGTAGATGCCCACAGAACACAACACTCCACCATAAACCTCAGCCTGAAGGCACTCAGTTCTAGCTCCGTGGGTCACCAAACCTAGCTCCCCCACATAAGTACCTGGAGGCACTCTACTCTGCAAGCAAGCCTCCTGCCCAAAGTCACACAGCTGTACTTGCTCTG
This sequence comes from Chrysochloris asiatica, assembly GCF_000296735.1. Lineage (NCBI taxonomy): Eukaryota > Metazoa > Chordata > Mammalia > Afrosoricida > Chrysochloridae > Chrysochloris > Chrysochloris asiatica. The sequence goes on from NW_006408727.1 coordinate 85,103, forward strand.
TGGGCTGCTAAGCCCACCACTCTCTCTGGTTCTTGGTTCTGCTGCTGCTGCTGCATCTCTGCGACTTCCCCAGTGTCACAGATTTCTGTCCGTGGGTCAGTGCCCAAGGATTTCAGGATCTGAAGGATGTGCTCCACTCCTGGCTCTTCTCTGATGGTAGTAAGATCCCCCAGTCTTACTTTTGAGTTGGCTCATTTTATCCCTTAGCCCCATGCTAGGGTTTCAAGTTTTTACAGTTACAGTAAACTCTGCATGCACCACTGTATTCTGTCATCCTATCAGTATCTTCTCCCACCTTCATCAGTATCTTCACCGAAGAGTCATTTGACGGGAATTCAAAGGCTAAGGCTAGAAGAGGAGCTGTGGTAGTGTAGTGAATTACAGACTGGGCTACTAACCGTAGATCAGCAGTTCTAATCTACCAAGTTCTCCTAGAAAGAAAGATGAGGATGAAGATTTGAGTTGGAACCAACTCAGCAGCACATGACCACCACCAAGATTAGAAGAGACATGTTAATAATTCCCTATACCACAGTTTGCTACCTTATTTGTAGTTTTTGGCATCTTAGAATACATTTTGCTTCTACTTAACTACTTTTTCCCCAAAGGTAGACCAGTGAAAATATTTTTATGTAATTTTTTTTTTATCAAATCAGAATTCTTTATCCTTATTTTTACCAGAAGATACTCCACATATCTTCCTAGTCCAATAAATGTTCATCCATTCTGACTTTCTATAACCTACATGTTGGAGTTTTTTAAGTAACACAACCCACTGTCTTATTTTGAAAATGTTTCAGGTTCATAAACCAGAATTTCCATTGCCTTTTTATATTTCACAGTTCTAGACAGCTTCCTTTCCTCATTAGTTTTCAGTTTGGGACACTAGGCACCTAGAAAGTTTAAGATTATTACCTTTTTCTATCACAAATTAAGCCTATTTAGTTTTTCTAAATTTTAATTTCAAATTTTTATTTTTTGGTATTTCTCCAGCTTCTGTTTTTGTGTTTAGCAACATTTTTGACAGGTGAAGAAATGACTATTCCAGTCTATAGCAGTGAGGGGTCTTCTCTCCCAGCCTTTTCCCATAAGAACATTTTTCTACTATATTCTGGGCAAAGTATAAACAAATCACATTTTATTGTATTGCTCTTCATAGAAAAGGAATTCCTGTTAATTGTAGAGGATTTAGAATTATTTTTTAAATTAAAAAGGGAAATTAAAATCAACCATATAGTATTTATTCTACCAATATATTCTTGATGTTTAGGTATATTTTTCTTTCAAAATTAGAACATACTTCCTGTAATACTTAAAACTAGTATAGTACAGAATACTTTGAACATCTTTTATCTCATTAAGATATCTCATAAACAACCTTTAAAATAGTTGGAAAGGAGTTTTTTATTACAGATTTTTCATAATTGATTTAATAAAAATATTCAGGTTATATCTTTTTTTTTAAATAGCTATACATATACATACAATATAAAGTATCTTTTAACTACTATACTAGATGTGAATCTCAAGCCACAAATTCAAGTGTACTAAAACTAGAATGGAGTCCTGGTGTACCGCTGTAGTATAAGCACTAGACTACTAACCACAAGGTTAACATTCAAGCCCACCATCTGCTCCTTGGAAACCCTAATCAGGGTTGCTGCAAGTCATAGCTGACTCAAAAGCACTTAACAACACAAAATACAACCTCCTAGTAGTGTAGTAAGGAGCTCTGATAGCGTAGTGGTTACAAATCGGGCTGCAAACCGTAAGGTTAGCAGTTCGAAACTACCAGCTGTTCCACAGGAGAAAGATGAGGCTTTCTGCTCCCGTATAGATTTACAGCCTCAAAAACCTTGTGCAGGGTCACTATGAGTC
>NW_006408727.1:88251-97208 GCF_000296735.1 Chrysochloris asiatica
TATAGATTAGGCATTGGGCTCCTAATGCAGGGTCTGTAGTTCAAACCTGCCAATCACTCCGTGGGAGAAAGATGAGGCTTTCTGCTCCTATAAAGATTTCCAGTCTCAAAAACCCTAAATGAGGTCACTGAGTCATAACTGACTCAGTGACACTGGGTTTGGTTTGTGGGTATTGAAGTATACGAAAAGTAATTTGTAGAGTTTCAAAGAATTTTTTAACATTATTTCCTATTACTCTCTTGACACAAATTGAAAATCACAGTCTACTTAGAAAATAAGAAGGAGTTTGTTCTGCGATGTTATTATTTTTGTTTAACTGTTTAACAGTGCAGTGAATGGGACTCATAACCCACATAACTCACAGAGTTCTTTGTGTCTAACTCTGTCTACATGGGTGCTTGCACGAACTAGCCCATGTAGCTTGTGTGTACCTTCATGGGACCTGTCCTACCTGTTTTTAAATGATGGCTGTTTATGGAATGAAAGAAAAGCTACTTGATGCAGGAAAGCCCACTTTTGTGAGTTGAATTATCCATCATGTCAATAACCCAATACCAGCTAATTTCCTGTCCAGAGTCAGCTATGATATCACCAATGAGCTTTGTGATGAGAAAATACTTAGAGAAGGTGCTGTCTGATGCAAGCTGCAAAACAGACACCAGCAGTGAATTAACCTTAATGATCATTTCACCTTCCTTTCCTATTTTTGGAGAACAACGTTGATACTGAAAAATCAATCTAACGAAAGAACAATGAGCTAGATCTTAGGTTAAACTGTCCTATCATCAAGTAGTATTTTCAGAGTTCCCACAGAGAATTTGGAAATGTGTCACAACCAAGTTTTATTGGGACTCCAGTTAAGTTGACAACCTAAATGCAACAGACTCACAATAATGCACTAAATTCCAGAACACAAAAGAGAAATATGCTAGAAATAAGATGAAGTAATACTTGACTTTTGAAACTAATGGAGTCAAAAGACATAACCAGGAATCCTGGTGTGGTGCTGTAGATCAGCACTGGACTGCGAACCACAAGGTCAGTTCAAACCCACCAGCTGCTCCTCAGGAACCCTATAAGGGTTGGTCTCTATGAGTCAGAACAGACTTGATTGCACTTAACAACAAAAATAATAGAAAAGCAAATGTATGTTGTATTGTTATAGGGAAGGTAACGGTTTCTTCTTGGTTGCTTACAGATCATGGCAATACCAATAGGCAACATTCTCAAAAACAATTCAGATTCTAAAGTGAAAGTGATAAAAAATGTCTGTAAGGCATTAAACTTACAGACAGGCCTTTGTTGTTGTTAAGTACTGTGGAGTCAGTTCTGACTCATAGCGATCCTGCACAGGGTTTCTGAGGCTGTATCTTTCTCCCACAGAACGGCTGGTAGTTTTGAACTGCCGACCTTGAGGTTAACAGCCTGATTCATAACCACTACACTACCAGAGCTCATGCCCTATATAATCTAACCTCATTCAGGGCTGACTCTGTGGCTCTGTAGAATAATCACCACACTACTAAACACAAGCTGCTCCTTGGGAGAAGATGAGGCTGTCTGCTCCTGAAAAGATGAACAGTCCCGAAAACCCTATGCAGGGTCGCTATGAGGTGGAACCTTAACAACAACAGGGTTGGTTAACCTTAAGAACCAAATCTCTTACCCAGGACCATTTCAACCTCTAATCAAATTCTTAATACACTTTTAACTTGAAGCCATCACCCCTGAATATCATTGTTCTGTGCTTTAGCTTATCACACCAGAGAGAGCATTTAAGAAGTCCATTATCCATAGGGAATGCTTTCTAAGGCGGCAATGTCTGCCCATTTTTCCTAATAGACACAGATAACTTCTTTGAAATAATAAAAATATCTCCGGCCTCTTAAAGGCAAAGACTAATCAAATCCTTAAGTGCATGGTCTATGTGATCATCAGATAGCAGTTCAATAAATAATTCCATTTCTGGAAAATGCCATCATATTTTTCTCCTAACATTTGATTCTCCTCTGTAGAAATAATGGAATCTAGCTTGTGAAGTCCAAGGTCCAGTCACTGATGTGCTTCCTGGTCTCCTTCGCTCACTTGAATACCCACTGAACATTTACTCACCACACAAAACTTTTAGAACACATCTCCTCCACTTGAAAAACACAGACAACCATCTCAGGAGACTTTGCTAAAAAGTTCCAAGCCATCTTGAAAGACACTAAACAAGGTCCCTAGTTTCCTTAATAAAACCTCAATTTCCCAAAAGTTGAAGTAGAGGAAGAATTTTGTACATAAGATCAAAGGTGCTCTAGTTAACACAATGATTAAGTGATGAACTGAAAACCGAAAGGTTGGGAGTTCTTACCCACCAACTGTTCCTTGGGACAAAGATATGGCAATCTGTCTCTGTAAAGATTAAAGCCTTAGAAATCCTCTGGGAAGTTCCACCCCATTCTATAGGGTCACTATGATTTAGAATCAACTCAGTGGCAATGGGAATCCATAAGGTCTCCATGAGTCAATGTCAACTCAGTGGGAACTCGCAATAACTAAATTTCACATTCATAACTCCCTTCCCCAGTAGTTTGCCTTCTTCTTGAGGATCTTAGCTTGATATTATGAAGGAAATTGGGTAAGAGGATTTCCTTGTACTCTGCATTCCAAGTCCCCCCATGTGTGGACATGTTGTGGTCCCATTCTTGTTATTTACTCTGTGACTTTAAATAAGTCATAACCTAAAAAGGGGACCCTGCTGGTTAAGTTTTCAACTGCTAACAGACAGTTCTGTGCTTTGAACCTACCAGTCAATCCATAGGAGAAAGATGTTACCGCCCACGTCGGTACAGATTGACAGCCTTTAAAACTCTGTGGTGCAGTTCTACTGTGTTCTCTTCAGGTCTTCTACGAGTCAGAACTGATTCAAAGGCACTGGAGAACCTAAAAATGCCCCTAGAGCCTAATCTTTACCTTGGGATACTGATATGTATAAAGTTTATGTGAGGGTTATGGATACCATATGTAAAGACTATAACACAGAGATGATATTTTATTGTTGTTAAGTACCATGGAGTTAGTCAGTTTTCCAAGGAGCAGCTGGTGGGTTTGAACCACCGACCTTGTGGTTAGCAGTCCAGTGCTTATTCTACAGTGTCACAGTAGCACTTATATGTAAAGACTGTAATACAGAGATTACATAAATCTGTAATTCTATTAAGGACTCCTGGTAGTGTAGTGTGTTACAAGCTGACTTCTAACTGAAAGATCAGCAGTTTGAATCTATTAGTTACAGCAGAAAGACGAAGCTTTACATAAAGACTTACATCTTTGGAAACCCTATACAGGGTTGCTGTGAGTCAGAACCAACCACCACCAGCAGAATTCCATTATCTTTTCATTTCATTTTTCCATGAACTTTTTGAAGCCCCTCTCATCTCTATACATGTTGTTGTTGTTGTTAAGGGCTGTGGAGTTGGTATGACAGCTTTCTGTCCCTGGGTCAAAGAGTTTGAATGCAGATGTGCTCCATTCCTGGCTTCTCTTCTTTGATGGTGATGAGATCCCCCTTTGCTTTCTGAGATGGCTCAGTTTATACCCAGCAGGGTGGCAAAAACTAACCAATCACAATTAGCCCTTTAACAATCACCTACAACTAAATCATATCATCTATCAGCACCTCCCCTCACCGTCTCTTACCAAGAACCACCAGGAAAAAGTTGTTTGGTGGGAGTTAACAAAGGCTATGGCTAGAAGAGACAGTCACTAACTCACTGCACTACAGTTCCAATGGATTTATTCCCATGTTCTATCATTTCATACAAATGGAATCATTAGAATGTACTTTTTAGCAAATCTCAAAAAGAGTGGTAATGTAGTGAGTTATGTTTTGGGCTGCTAACTGCAAGATCAGCAATTCGAATCCATCAGCCATGCTGAGGGAGAAAGAGGAGACTTTCTGCTCCTATAAAGCTTTTTGTTGTTGTTGTTGTTATGTGCCGTGGAGTCGCTTCCGACTGTACAGGGTTTCTGGGGCTGTAAATTTTTACAGGAGCAGAAAGCCTCATCTTTCTCCCACCAAACAGCTGGTAGTTTCGAACTGCTGACCTTGCGGTTCCCAGCCCGATTCATAACCACTGCGCTAGTCTCAGAAATCCTGTACAGGGTGCTGTAAGTTGAAATTGACTTGATGACAAACCACCAGATACCACAACAACAATACGTTCTGTTTTCATCCTCATCCTAGCATCAACCCATTAAAAAACAGTATGTCTGTTCTTCCTATACATAGTCCAGTGTAACTCACACATAGTCAACCTGAGGCTGGTAGCTGTTGTTGTTATGTGCCATGGAGTCGGTTCCGACCCATAGCACCCCTGTACTGGGTTCCCGAGGCTGTAAATCCTTACGGGAGCAGAAAGCCTCATCTTTCTCCTACAGAACCGCTGGTAGTTTTGAACTGCTGACCCTGAGGTTCGCAGCCCGATTCGTAACCATTATGCTACCAGAGCTGGTAGGAGTATGTGCCAAATCTCACTCAAGAATTTTTATTATGTAATTATTAAAAATATTTTACCATTAATAATCATAATTCTACTCATATAGTTCATTGCTATTCCTCAAGGAATTAAATCCATTTTCTTGAGAGCTCAATTTTTTAAAAAGATTATTATGCAATAAATAGAATACCAAATATATGTTGTTGTTTTTAAGTGCTGTCAAGTCAGTTCCGAGGAGCAGCTGGTGAGTTTGAACTGCCAACCTTGTGTTGCAAACCGACTTTACAATCCAGCACATTAAGCCACATCTCCACACCAGGACTCCAAATATATTTTATATTTCTTTTTGAAATTTTAATATTATAGAAATAAGGGGGAAACATTGAATGCTAACATATTGGGCACAATAACAAATTGTGAGCCAATCATCAATTGACCATTAACACGGGAAGCATTATATAATACTACATATCCCAAATCTCTAAATTCTGATGTCTCTAAATCAATAATCATATTGTCATTCACTTATCTGCAGGCCCAATGGAAATGGGCTGATTTAGGTTGAGTTCAGCTGGACTTCACTCTGATCTACATACATGTTGGCTCCACGCATGTCTCTCTTTGTCTTTGAACCAGCAGGCTAGTCAAGACATGTTCTCTTTAGGCCAGTGGCACACAAGCACATTTCACCTCTGCTAACATTGAGTCACATGGCCAAATTCAACTCAACTCACTGGGATGAGGAAGTTTACCCACAGGAAAGTGAGTATTTGCTAAACAACACTCCAGACTCTCATATCTGGCTCTCATTGGGCTCAAAATACTTTAAGATCCTAGTAATGAAAGATAGATCTCAATTCCAGCTGTGTGAAACAATATTTAAGTGAGAAAACGGAGGCATGGGGATCTTAAAGTGATGTTCCCTGACTCATTGAATATCAAAAACAGAGTTGAAATAAAGCTCAACTTTGTAATCTGTACCTTAGGACTCCATTGACTCTGGCACAAATAAAATCACTCACCAAGCTCCATTACATTTGGCAATTTCCTTGTGTGACTCATGGCCCACACCAATCTCTTGCCTAGAGAATCCTTCCCCAGCCTTCTTTCACTTTCTAAATCCAAGCTGTCTTTTAAGATAGGTTGTTGCGGTGAGCTGCCATGAAGTCACCCTTACTAGATGAAATGAAACACTCCTGTACTATCCCCATTAGCAATTGCACAATGGCCCATTGTGATCCATAGGATTTTAATTGGCTGGTTTTCCAAAGCACATCACTAGACTTTTCTTTGTAGTCCCTCTTGGTCTGGAAGCTCTGCTGAAACCTGTTTGTTCAGCAAAGTAACACAAAACCCTCCACTGACTTGTGGGTGGTGGATACACATGAGGTACATTGGCTGGAAATCAAGCCCTGCATAGAATGCGAGAATTCACAGAACAACCACTGCCTTCATCAAAAAATATATAAATATGATTGTTGTTTTTAAGTGCCGTTGAGTTGGTTCCAACCCATAACAACCCTGTATGGGGTTTGTGAGGAGCGGCTGGTGAGCTTGAACTTCTGACACTGTGGTTCAATCGACTTTGCAGTCCAGCGGATTAACACACAGCACCACACCAGGATTAAAGGGTCATATTTAAGAGATCCAGGTTTCAATCCCAGCTCCACTTACCATGAACATTGGGCATGCAGTTCTTAATTTTTGTACTATACAAAATGGGGATAATTTCACAGAGTTTTGTAAAGATTAAGAGATGTTTATGAAACTCTTCAGGATTAAAATTACACAATTAAGCGGTTTTGTTTGGTACCATTGAGTCAGTTCTGACTCATAGCGACCCTGTGAGCAACGGAACGAAACACTGCCCTATCACCATCCTCAGAATTGGTGTTACACTTGAGCCCACTGCTATTGCCATTGTGTTAGTCCATCTTGTTGGGGGCTTTCCTCTTTTTCACTGGCCATCCACTTTACCAAACATGGTGTCCTTCCCCAGTAATTGTCCCTCCTGGTAATGTGTTTGAAGTATGAGAGAAGAAGTCTTCTAAGGAGCATTCTAACTGCTCTTCCTCCAACGTTGATTTGTTTGTTCTTCTGACAGTCCACAGTACTTTCAAAATGTTTCTCCAACACCACAATTCATATACACTGATTCTATTGTCTGCCCTAGTCCCTGTCCAACTCTCGCATGTTTATGAGGCAGTTGAAAATACCATGGTTTGGGCCAGGTGCACCTTAGTCCTCAAACTGACATCATTGCTCTTTAACACTTTAAAGAGGTAATTTATTCTCTCCACCCTAAAGCTGGACATTATCTCCTCCTCAATGGAAACTTCTAGTTACTTACTCAATTTAATTAAGCACTGAGATATCATAGATACATGAGTTCACTTCCCTGTATAGGCCAAGCAGATACTGTGAGAATGGTAAGAAAACTCTAGCTTCTTTCAACTTACTGTCTTATACTTCATTTTTTCTTATACTTCATTCACAGAGAAGGGGCTCCAAAAAAACCGGGGAAAAAATCCAATAACCTTTAATTCCATGTATGTTTGCATATTAAAACATGTAGGACTTTTCATCCCTCTACAAACAAACCTATTTTATCAATGACTCATATTCAAAATAGTCAACAGCTGGTCTTTAAAGACTGAGCTCCCCAGTTAGCTGCCTGCTAGCTGTGGGGGTGGGATTTAATGGGTAGGGAGATAGAGTGAATTGTCTAGAACAGTGGGCCACATACAAGAGCTTGGGCAATGAACCAGTGTAGAAGGATTTCTTATGGATGTGCCAGCTGAGTCTGGGCCTTGATTATCTCTCATTTTTCTGAAAACTTCAGCAAGATTCTTGCTCTATCTATCCCTGGCTTTGATAGAAACATGACTACAAAGCAATAAATAATACCTGTGGCATTGTAGGATAAGCACTGGACTGCTAACCACAAGGTCAGTGGTTCCAACCCACCAACCGCTCCTTGGAAACTGTATATGTCAGAGCCAACTCAATGGTACTTAACAACAACAACAACAACAACATAAGTAACATGGCCCTCAATCACAGCAGCTCTCATTCAGCTCCACCTCCAAATGCTGTCTTGTGCCAGTTGGAACTTACACTTTTTCAAGAGAAGCCAGGAATGTAGATTTCTATGTGAAATATTTAATACTGACTCAGTGTTTTAAGGATCACTGTGAAGGACAAACACTGTGTGGAATCAACAGATTCCAGTCTGTTGAATGTATACTGTAGCCATCTCAGTGGTTCAGTGAATTCTTCACTGAGGGACCTATCATCAGATGTTAAGTGCCATTGAGTCAATTCCAACACAGAGAGACGCTGTATGGGGCTTCAGAGGACTGGCTGGTGGGTTTGAACTGCCAACCTTGTGGTTAGCAGTCCAGTGCTTACTCAACAGCACCACACAAATGGACAGGTGAAAATATAGATAATTTGTATTTGCACGGTGCTTAGTCTGAATGGATCTATGCAATTAGTAACTTTGTCTTGTGCATATGTCTTACCTCTCAACCAGACTGTAAACTTTTTAAGGGCCACAAGCCTATGCTGTACTTGCACTCAACACCTGATGCCTTTCCTTGATCAGTATGTCACGGATTTGTTGTCTGAATGATCCCTTGTTCTGTCTATACAACAGAAATGACGAGCTTGGAAACCCTGCACGGTGAAACCACTTCAGGTTAATCTCTCTGTGTAAACAGTGCCTTGCTGACAGTTGTCACTGTTGTCGTTGTTAAGTGCCATCGAGTTGGTTGCAACTAATAGTGACCCTCACAGTAGGCAAGGGATAAACTCATCTGCAATTTCACATATATGATCATTTATGTAGTAGTTAGTTAAAGACATGTATTGACTGTATGTGAGAAAAACACAAAAGGAAATGTGATAATACAGGTGTTTTCCTGTAAGGCTTTTATGAACAGTCAAATATGGGAGACTGCTAAGACTTACACCTCATTCTGAACCTTTATTTTCAGTGCCAGACGGGCCTCCTTATAATGCTCTGGAATGAAATGAAATGCAAAGGTAGAGACCAAAACTCAGATTATTTTTGCCAGAAAGTAAAATCTAGCTGTAACTTTTCACACTTTAGAAATACAAGAATATATAGAAAATAGTCACAATCTCAAAAAGTTAAGTAATTAAAACATAGCTATAAAACAGAATAAAAGAATCACAAAGCTGTAAGAATTCATCAACTTTTCTATCCATTACCCTGGGAAAATAGTTCAGTTTTACCCATATTTGTGCCCTTTCCAAAGAAAGGTGACCCAACAGAATTCGGAAATCATCTAAAAATATCAAGTAAAATTTTGCTGAAGAAAATTCAGAAATGGTTGCAAAAGTACATAGACAATAAATACACTCAACAAAGTAGGAATTGAAGGGAAATTCCTCAACATAATTAAGAGCATATATACAAAACCAACAGCCTACATTACTCTCAATGGA
>NW_006408727.1:97308-98398 GCF_000296735.1 Chrysochloris asiatica
ACCCACTAGCCAAAGAAAATTTCTTTCTAGTCATTATACTTCAAAGACTATTTCTTCCCCTTTTAGTCTCCTCATTTTTGTCTAGGAATCTCTTTCCCGTAAAGGTTGAGGCTTTTGGACAACTGAAGTCAGAAATAATTGAAGACTCCGCAGCCCTGCCAAGTGTCTTCCCCGAGTCAGTGAACACAGAGCCAGCGCCCTATCACTGAGTTATGTTTCCAGTTTACTCCTTATTATTGAACAAGTGAATGGTGGAAAGGGGAAAGACGAAAGTGTAGGAGGGTAAAAGATTTAAGAAGTCAAAATTGTATCTCACAAGAGACAATGGAGGAAAAGTGGACTGCTCTCTTTAAGGCAGATTAAGTCCCCAGGGATAACTAACTGGGGGTTAGAACTACTACAAGTCCATATAAGGACCAAATGCCTCTCTAAAATGCAGATAGAACCCCCATTGTCCCCTTCCAAGTTAGACTTCTGCCTCTCAAATATCAGGCAAAATGTTAAATTTGCAAAGGAGAAACAAATGAATTAAGCAAACCCCGTATCTGATAGTGTATTAAAATTCTAACAAATAAAATCAGAGTGCTGAATGGAATTGGTAGCTAATGGAAGTTCAATGTAAGCCCTGTATCTAATTAGGTATCATTTACAGTCCTTTTATCCAGAGCATTGTGTGCTATGCATTATGTCCTCAAAACCATCATACATTTTCAGTTGTTGCAAGGTTGAGTCCCTTCTAGTACCCCTTCCCATTGTACAATTCTGTGACTAGGGCAGGGCAACTCTGACATGGAATTCCCACTGTGGAGAGGAAAAGTTGGTCAAGTGTTGTCTGGGGCACCAGCCTGTTTCTAGTCTTTCCTTTGTTCTTGCATTATTCCCTTACTCGGAGTCTCTTTAAAGATAATATATAACAATTCTGATATTCATAGACTTGTTGTGAGGATTAACCAATAGTGGATCCCAGAAACCTAATCTATGAGTATTTTGCAAAATAAATGGTAGCAGAACTTGATTGGAACTTAATTCAACAGCATTTTAGGAGGTTGTGGAATAATATCCACTTGTCTGTGGATATTCATCAGCTACA
>NW_006408727.1:100724-105870 GCF_000296735.1 Chrysochloris asiatica
AAACTATCACATAATTCACAATAAAATATTTTTAAAAATAAGAAAGTACACAGGCAGAGAATTACCAAAAATTCAAGCCAGATTCAAAGAAGGCCATGGAAGATACAATTGCTGATGTCAGGTGGATCTTGGCTGAAAGCAGAGACTACCAGAAGGATGTTTACTTGTGCTTTATTGACTATACAAAGACTTTTGACTGTGTGGACCATGACAAACTATGGATAACATTGCAAAGAATGGGTATTCCAGAACACTTAATTAAGCTCATGAGGAACCTGTACATAGACCAAAAGGTAGTTGTTAGAACAGTACAAGGGGATACTGGATTGTTTAAAATCTGGAAAGGTATGCACCAGGGTTGTATTCTTGCACCATATTTATTCAGTCTGTATGCTGAGCAAATAATCCAAAAAGCTGGATTGCATGAAGAATAACATGACATCAGGATTGGAGAAAGACTCACTAACAACCTGCGATATGCAGATGATAGAACCTTTCTTGCTGAAAGTAAAAAGGACTTAAAATACTTACTGATGAAGATCAAAGACCACAGCCTTCAGTATGTATTGTACCTCAATGTAAAGAAAACAAAATTCCTCACAACTGGACCAGTAAATAACATTACAATAAATGGTTAAAATATTGAAATTGTCAGACTTCATTTTGTTTGGATCCACAATCAACAGTCATGGAACAGCAGTCAAGAAATCAAATGATGTATTATTACATTCGGCAAATCTGCACAACACCTCTTTAAAGTATTCAAGAATAGAGTTAGCAGTGTGAGGCCTAAGGTCTGCCTGACCCAAGCCGTGGTATTTTCAATTGCCTGAAGATTGGGCAATGAATAAGACAGACTGTAGAAGAGTTGATGCGTTTGAATTATGAAGAAAAATATTAAAAATACCATGAACTGCCAGAAGAACAAACAAATCTGTGTTGGAAGAAAATACAACCAGAATTCTCCTTAAAAGTTACAAGACGAGACTTCATCTCTCATACTTCAGACATGTTATCAGGAGGAACAGGTCTTTGGAGAAGGACATCATGCTTAGCAATATGGAGAGTCTGCATAAAAGAGGAAGACCCCCAACGAGGTGGATTGGCCCAGTGGCAGCAGCAATGGGCTCAAGTGTAGCAATAATTGTGAGGATGGCGCAGGGCTGAGCAGTGCTTCATTCTTTTTTTAAGTTTTTATTGTGAATTAAGTGATTGTTTTTACATGGGAGAGCATCGGGTTTATACTCATCCTTTCATTGCAAGTTTCATTCTGTTTTGCATAAGGTTATTATGCATTCTAATCAACTAGATAGCACCTAAGAACAACAATAACACCCATATCAATAAAATATTTACCTATGCCTCTTTCAATTAAGGTTAGATGTTAAATCATTGCTTTATTAGAAAAGTAGCACATGCTCAGTAGAAGAATGAATTCAAAAGTGTATGAAATTGAAATAAATTTTCTTCCTTCTCCCATCCCACATCTCTCAATCACCTCCTCGTAAATATAACCACCAAACCACTCGTTGTTGAGTGGGCACCAACTCATGACAACCCAGGTAGGTCAAAGTAAACCTGTACTTTACTTTACGGAGGTTTTCAATAGCTGGTTTCTTTTTTTAGGAAATAGAACACCAGGTCTTTCTTTTGAGGTGCCTCTGGGTAGAATCAAACTGCCAACCTTCTGGCTAACAGATGAGCACACTAACCTTTTAGACTGAATTCCTAACTGCTCTTAACAGTTCAGTTCATATCCTTGTAGACTTTTTCTCTACTCAAATTGTATTTGTTTGTGTATGGCTCTTATTTCCAAGAAACATTTGAAAGTATACTTTATACTGCTCTGTAACTAAACATTTTCCTTCTTTATACCTGGGAATTCTGTTCAGTCAAGTCATGTTGATCCACCTTGTTCTCTTTTACAAGTACATAGTGCTTCATAGTATCGATATACTTCATAGTATTGATGTTACCCATTTAGGTTCTAATTTGCTTTTTAATTTTAACAGGATTATGGAAACTGAAGTCATTACAGAGTTTGGACCTGTCATGGAATGGGATATCACAAATTGGTTTGACTGACTTTCAGAACTGTCTACAACTAAAGCACCTCAATTTAAAGAGCAACAAGATTTTCAGAATTCACCCAGAAGCCTTCAGGAATCTCAAAAAATTACAGGTTCTAAAATAATTGTTATAATATTTCAAATACACAAACATATGAGCAACTGTATTATAAGAATATTTCTCCCAGAGAGTTTCTTTGCATCCAGTAGGACTGGATATGAGTAAACAAAGATGTGTAGTTTAAGATCCACTAAAAAAACCTGACAAGTCTTATATGGCACTGCAGGATAAGCACTGGACTGCTAACTGCAAGGTCAGTGGTTCAAACTCAGTGGCTACTCCTTGGAAACCCTATACAGACTTGCTATGATTTGGGATGGACTTAACAGCCACAACAACAAAAACTGAAGTCTCTTGCCTTAAAATCAAAGGCCCAATAATGGGCATGAGTGTTACTCAAACATGATATTCAGCTGTAAGAATTTATACATTCGTTTTCTAGGTTAAACTAAATCCAACTCCAACTTTCCACTTACTGTTGTTGTTAAGTGCAGGTGAGTAAGTTCCAATTCAGCAATTGGTTTCTGAGGGACATTTGGTGAGTTTGCTCTGCCAACCTTGTGGTTTAAAGTGACCTTGCAGTCCAGCGCAATATCTATCCCACAAAGCCTCACCAAGACTCCACTTACTAGGTAGCAAAAACGTCATATTAATTATTAGTGAGTTTCCCTTCCTAAAATGCAAATCTGCTGGGGCTCCCACACAATCTGGAACACGTGGGGAGGTTCCTCAGAACCACTCTGGCTGGTGTTGATATGTCAACAACCCAGAACTACATACATGGCTCTTTGAAAGAGGGGGACCCTGTTACTTCTATGCCCAAATTTGAGTAAGGGTGGTAGATGATCTGACAAATTTAGATAAAGTGCTATCTATACAAGCATATCTTCAAGACAAATCTCCAACCTCCCCTCAAGCAACATTTTTAGCCAAAATGTCAACCCTAAGTCCTTTCTCTATAGGAAGGGGTCTAATGAAGCTTTGCTGAGATGTGTAAACTCTATAGCCTCGTTGACACTCAGGTGCTGACATTGTTCAACCACACAGTCTTGGGGCAGTTTATCAGATTTCTCTGTGCCTCAGTTGTCTTGCCTGACTCCTGGTGTGTGCTGTAGGATCAGCACTAGATTGTGAACCATGAGGTTGGCCATTCAAACCCACCAGTTGCTCCTCAGAAACCCTATACAGGGTTGCTATGAGTTGGAATCAACTCAAGGACACTTAGCAACAATAATAACAAAGATGGAGAGAGCTTAGTTCCTTTCTCATAGAATTTTGTTAGAATTAAATGTTTTAACACATACACAGTGCTTAGAACACTACTTAGAATCTAGGAAGCTCTATATCAATGTGGCATAATGGTTAAATGTTTGGTTGCTAACCAAAAAGTTGGCTGTTTGAACTCATCCAGAGCCTCTGCAAGAGAAAGACCTAGTGAAATGGTTCTGTAAACATGACAAACTAAAAATCTATATGGAGCAATTCTAGTCTGTCACATGGGGTCACTATGAATCATAATAGGTTTGACATAATAACCTGATCTCTAGCATAGATATGCTCTACAGTGTAGAGATGCTAAAGCAAATGGAAGAAGTGAGGAGGTACAGAGCTGAATAGAAAATGTCAAAGGTCAGCTCGAGAAGACAAAGTCAAATATTATAATGAAATGTGCAAGTACCTGGAGTTAGAAAACCAAAGAGGAAGAACACACCCAGCATTTCTCACCTTGTGAAACTGAAAAAAAAAAAACTTCAAACCTTGACTTGCGGAATTGAAGGATTCTATCAGCAAATTATTAAGTGATGGAGAAAGCATCAAAAGAAGATGGAAGGAATACACAGAGTCACTGTGACCAAAAGAAATGGTCAATGTTCAACCATTTTAAGAGGTAGCATATGATCAAGAGCCAATGATCCTGAAGGAAGAAGGCCAAGGTGCATTGAAGTCATTGTCAAAGAACAAGGCACTGGGAATAGATGGAATACAAATTGAAAACTTTCAACAAATTCATGTAGCACAGGAGGCACTCACTCATTTATGCCAAGAAATTTGGAAGACAACTACCTGGCCAACTTACTGGAACTTGTTATTGCCCGTTCCAAAGAGAGGAGACCCAATGAAATGCTAAATCATTGGACAATATCATTGATACCCCATGTGAGTAAAGTTTTACTAAAGGTAATATAAAAATGACTGAAACCATACATTGACAGAGACCTTCCAGAGGTTCAAGCTGGATTCAGAAGAGGACGTGGAATGAGGAATATAATTGTTGACGTCAGATGGAACTTGGCTAAAAGCACAGAATACCAGAAAGATGCTTACCTGTGCTTTATTGGCTATGCAAAGGCTTTCGATTGTGTGGATCATGACAAGCTATGGACAGCATGGTGAAGTATGAGTATTCTGGACCACTTAATTGTACTCATGAGGAACCTGTATAGAGACCAAAGGCAGTTGTTTGAACAAAACAAGGAAATACTGAATGGTTTAAAATTGGAAAGGTGTGTGGCAGGGTTGTATTCTTTCACCATACTTATTCAATCTGTATGCTGAGCAAATAATCTGAGAAGTTAGATTATATGAAAGAAAAAAATGTGGCATCAGGACTGGAGAAAGACTCATTAACAACCTGTGATATGCAGATGATACAACCTTGCTTGTTGAAAGTGAAGAGGACTTAAAATACTTTTTGATGGATATCAAAGAGCACAGCCTTTGGTATGGGTTGCACCTCAAAGTAAAGATAACAAAAGTCTTCACCACTGGACCAATAAACAACATCCATATCAATGGAGAAAAGATTGAAGTTGTCAAAGACTTCTTTTTCTTGGATCAACCATCAACACTACGGAAGCAGCTGTCAAGAAATCAAATGACGTATTGCATTAGGCAAATTTGCTGCACAAGACCTTTTTAAAGTGTTGAAGAGCAAAGATGTCAGTTTGAGGACTAAGGTGCACCTGACCCAAGCCATGGTATTTTAAATAGCCTCATATGCATCTGAAAGCTGGAC